>NC_082700.1:31398779-31702076 GCF_949987515.2 Delphinus delphis
CAGCAAAGTAGGGGAAAGTGGAAATGTGCTAAATGGTTGGAAGAATCCCAGGGTGGTAAAAGTACAAGGCTGAATCTTAATAGTTAAACCATTCCACCACTTACTCTCCCAACCCTAAACTTGAGTGATGTTACTACTTAGATTCACAAAATGGATAGTCCTTGTTATCTCTAAAAATGAATTTTTAAGCTCTACAAAGTATATGAAAAAAGAGAAAATATATTATTTATTCTGACTCTGGTCTCAAGGGAGCAAGATGGATTAATTCAACCATCTTTCATAAATGTTTTTACGTTACATCAAACCTAAATGACACTCTGCTGTTGGCAACAGGTACCTGGGATCTCAGTTCTTCCTTTGAGTGGGTGAGTGATGATGAGCACATCATTATCTATTCCTGAGCCCCGGTGTCCTCATCTACATATTGAGGAAATAAGATACGTGTACTTGCCAAAGAGAACTGCAGCAGGAATCAAAGGCAAAGCACATTATTAACTATTTGCAAACGGGTTAAGAGCAGACTCTGGATTGACTTGCTTCAGTTCTTATCCAGGCTCTATGCTTACAAACTGTGGCGCCATGGGCTAGTTATTTAATCTCTCTGTGCCTCAGTTTCCTCACCAGTAAAATGAGGATAATAATACTACTTACCTCATAGAGTTTTTGTCAGGATTAAAGGAGTTTATTTAGGTAAAGAATTTAGTGTCTGGCATATACTGCTATCTAAGCATTTTCTGTTATTACTATAGATATAATGTTGAGAATTCTGACAGATTCTTCTTCATACACAACATGTATTGTTTACACTGAAGTTTAAGCACATATTCAAGTTGGTGGGAAAAGAGCTTGAAGAAAATGATTAAGCACAACAAGAGTGAAAATGATCTCCAAAAAGCTAAGGCGATCATTAAAAAGTTCCCCAGCCTTTCATTATCCAAAACTGTCAATTTATTATATTTCAGTGCCCCATAAAGACAGTGATCATTATGTCTTGCTAAAAAGTAACTGCATTACATCAAACACCTCTCAAAGTTAATACAAAAATCTAAGTTACACACACACACACACATTTATATATGTAGCTTTAGAGTAAGTATTTAGCTTCAAAAATATTTCCATATCTTTTTCAATAAACTCAGAAAAGAGCTGACTAGAAAGATAATAAATAAATAGATAATCAGAAATAATAGTTAATTGACGGTCAAAATTTTTGGATTGATGTCCATTTTATCTTAATGATTACTTGACTGTTGCTACATAAGACCAAGGACGAATAAAGATTTATCCACAGATTAACTTTTAGTTGCTCAAGCAGCAATAGCTTTGTGGGAAAGAAAATCATAAAAGAAGAAACAGGCCAAGTGATTTTAAGGAAATCTGCAATCATTTTCTACTATAAATAAAGAAAATTGAAAAGCAACAGGCTGTTTAGATTTACAAAAGAAAAAAATTGCATATAGATACTTTCATAAATATTTAAAATGTTCTATGCATTCACAACAAAACACAATACAAATTCATTTCACACATAAAAAGTCTGAAATATGAAATGTCAGGGTGTCATTTAATTCACGGGTATATGTGTATATGACAAGGAGGCTCATTTTATTTCTCCTCTTACAAGAAGGACACTGCAGTAGAATATATGGAAATTTCTAACATAGTATATTCATACATCTAGACTAGCTTATGAGGAAGAAAAGCTCTCCTTGCTTTTGAGGTCATCATAAAACTCAGTGACCTGTGAAGGTAAAAAATTACCGGATTTGTTGCTCTTGGAGCCACGAACCTGGTTGAATCTCTGTGATGTCATAAAGCACAAAGTATACATTTTTAAAAATTTTGCACCCTAGACATCTTCTATAGTCATATTTTCACTGTGTCAACCTACACAATTGCTTTGACCATAATAGCCATGTCATTGAAAAAGATGAATTTTACTTTCTACAGACTTGGCTATAAAATACGAATGAACTGACTATGACAGTTGACTCAAAATAATCCACCCTCAAGTGGTAAATTATAGGATGAATGATCAAAATAAGTAATTTGCTTTTGCTACTAAGCAATAGCCACATATAAAGGGCAGATACATCATTTAGTGAGCCACAAATATTAAACTTTGAAAAGCTATCTTTTCCATTATCCTAAGGACTGTACTACAATTGGTCATTTTAAATTCCACTAAAACTGTTATGTGATGCTTGAGTTCATTATTTGGCAAGATTGAGTAGCAACAACTGGGAGACAAGAGACTCAAAGTTGACTCCGACTCTGTCAGTAACTCGGTCAGTATGACTATGAACAAATCACTTCACAGCTCAAGGCCTTTGATTGCTTATAGCAAAAAGAGGGGCTAGACAAAAGATCTGGATTCTGATATCTAGTTTCTGAGACTAGACAAGTTATTAAATTTTCAGTTTTCAACTCTCAAATTTGTCATGATATTTCAAGCTGCTCAAAATGTGTTTATACAAAGAAAAGAAAGAAGAAAAGAAAAAAAAACATGGAAAAAAAAACAAACGGTGTTTATATTCCTAGGAATAAATAGATTGGAAAATATGAGAATGAGGAAAAGAACATAAGAAATTACAATGGATTTATTTATTCCATCCCCTCACACAAATACAAATTTCCCCACCACCACCATTGTGGGAAGCTAGCCTCCAATGGGTATATGACTATATGACATAATGTAATCCTCTTAAAAACCAGGATCACAATCAAGTTTTTTCTTCAAGCTGAGACTCAAGGATGGTGGTCCAAAACTATTCCCAGCCAAAAGGAGAATTGAATCAGAGGAAAACAAGCCCCATCACCAACTCTGCATACGCACCCCAAGCCTCAGAGAAGTCCCCACCACCCTCACAGTATAATAGTGTCCAAACCCATCCTTACTCTAGCATCCAGATTCAGACTTGCATGAAAACCAGAAAGTAGAGAATCGTTTAAAAAGACGAAAACCCTTGACTCTTTATTTCTAGATAAGTCCCAGTGTAGTATAAACTGGTCTCACCAATGGTGTTTAGGGGAGAAATCAGGGTTGGGCTTTAGTATGCTGAGATCCAGCGTTTTCAGGAGTCTGTGCCCAGCTGTTTTCAAAAGTGTGCTCTGTGAACTCAAAACACCTTCACAAAACCTGATCATCACTCTCCAGGTCTCTGGGGCAACCAGAAAGGGAACAAAAGCCTGAAAATAGAAGTCATGGATATTTTTTCTCTTTTAATACATACAAAATGCATTTCCTGGCATGAAAGAGGTAACAGTTCTCTTTATCCTTCAAACTTATCTGAAGCACTTTTCATATAAATAATTTGATTTCTTCATGTATCTGAGGATATCTTGTGCATAAAATGAATGGGTGGGGTCTTCATACCCTGTTTACTGAAAAGAAGTCTTTTCAGATGCAACAATGAACATTCTGTTCCTTTCCTACTCATTTTCCTTTTACTGCATACCTGCATTAAATCACAACTATATTTTTGAAAACCAAATTTATTTGTGGAATTAATAATCTGAAAAATCACCCTCATCCAGCCTCATATTGGCCTTTTGTCTCCTTTGATAACGTCATTCATTATTCACTATCCTTATGGAATTCTCACATACAGAGAGGCAGCATTATTAGTTTTTGAAATACTGGTGTGACGTAATTTCTCCACTAACTAGGCTAAAATAGAGAGATCTGGCAGATAATAGATAGTGATAATAGATAGTAATAATAATAGATAAGAGAGAATGGCAGATGGAAAATTTTGCTGAGCTGATATGAAGCTCTCATTAAGAATCTAATGCCTACTCTGGAATGCACTGATTTATTACTTTCCAAACACGTGTTTGCTTTTTTTTTGTACACACAGGCTGAGTTAAACACTCTATAATTGACTGCTTATGAATGTTTTCTATTGAATCGTTGACCTTGGTGGTATGACACAGCTTGAGAGAGTGATCCACAAAGTTCCTGTGCCACCACTGAAAGATAATAGGAATATTTGCCTTTCATGTTTGTGTTCAGGATGGTATTTGATGAACACAAAGTCTTTAGAGATTGTTGGATACATTTGCTATTCAGAGTGAAACTGAAGTTTTTTGGTGTTTTGTATTGTCTTGTTTTGTTTTAACATCTTTATTGGAGTATAACTGCTTTACAACGTTGTGTTAGTTTCTGCTTTATAACAAAGTGAATCAGCTATACATATACATATATCCCCATATATGCCCCCTCATGCTCCTCCCTCTTACACTCACTATCCCGCCCATCTAGGTGGTCACAAAGCACTGAGCTGATCTCCCTGTGCTACGTGGCTGCTTCCCACTATCTATCTATTTTACATTTGGTAGTGTATATATGTCAATGCTACTCTCTCACTTTGTCCAGTTTACCCTTCCCCCTCCCCATGTCCTCAAGTCCATTATCTACGTCTGCGTCTTTATTCCTGTCCTGTCCCTAGGTTCATCAGAAACTTTTTTTTTAATTCCATGTATATGTGTTAGCATACAGTATTAGTTTTTCTCCTTCTGACTTGCTTCACTCTGTAAGACACACTCTAGGTCCACCCACCCCACTACAATTAACAATTTCATTTCTTTTTATGGCTGAGTAATATTTCATTATACATAAGTGCCACATCTTTTTTATCCCTTCATCTGTTGATGGACACTTAGGTTGCTTCCATGTCCTGGCTATTGTAAATAATGCTGCAATGAACATTTTGGTAAATGACTCTTTTTGAATTATGGTTTACTCAGATAGATGCCCAGTAGTGGGATTACTGGTCTGTATGGCACTTCTATATTTAGATTTTTGAGGAGGCTCCATACTGTTCTCCATAGTGGCTGTATCAATTTACATTTCCACCAACAGTGCAAGAGGGTGTCCATTACTCCACACCTTCTCCAGCATTTACGGTTTGTAGATATTTAGATTATGGCCATTCTGACTGGTGTGAGGTGAAACCTCATGGTGGTTTTGATTTGCATTTCTCTCTCATGATTATTGATGTTGAGCATCCTTTCTTGTGTTTGTTGGCAATCTGAATATCTTCTTTGGAGAAATGTCTATTTAGGTCTTCTGCCCATTTTTGGTTTGGGTTGTTTGTTTTTTTTGATATTGAGCTGCATGAACTGTTTGTATATTTTGGAGATTAATCCTTTGTCAGTTGCTTCATTTGAAAATATTTTCTCCCATTCTGAGGATTGCCTTTTCATCTTATTTATGGTTTCCTTTGCTGTGCAAAAGATTTTAAATTTCATTAGGTTCTATTTATTTATTTTTGCTTTTATTTCCATTTCTCTATGAGGTGGGTCAAAAAGGATCTTGCTGAGATTTATGTCATAGAGTGTTCTGCCGATGTTTTCCTCTAGGAGTTTCATAGTGTCTGGCCTTATATTTAGGTCTTTAATCCATTTTGTGTTTATTTTTGTGTATGGTGTTAGGGAGTATGCTAATTTCATTCTTTAACATGTAGCTGTCCAGTTTTCCCAGCACCACTTATTGAAAAGGCTGTCTTTTCTCCATTATATATTCTTGCCTCCTTTATCAAAGATAAGGTGACCATAGGTCAATGGTTATATCTCTGGGCTTTCTATCCTGTTCCATTGATCTATATTTCTGTTTTTATGCCAATACCATACTGTCGTGGTTACTGTAGCTTTGTAGTATAGTCTGAAGTCAGAAAGCCTGATTCCTCCAGCTCCATTTTTCTTTCTCACCATTGCTTTCACTATTCAGGGTCTTTTGTGTTTCCATACAAATTGTAAAACTTTTCATTCTAGTTCTGTGAAAAATGCCATTGGTAATTTGATAGGGATTGCATTGAATCTGTGGATTCCTTTGGGAGTATAGTCATTATCACAATATGGATTCTTCCAATCCAAAAACATCATATATCTCTCCATCTCTTTGTACCATCTTTAATTTCTTTAATCAGTGTCTTATAGTTTTCTGAATACAGCTCTTTGTCTCCTTAGGTAGTTTTATTCAGATATTTTATTCTTTTTGTTGAAATGGTAAATGGTAATCCTTAATTTCTCTTTCAGATTTTTTCTCATTAGTGTATAGGAATGCAAGAGATTTCTGTGCATTAATTTTGTATCCTGCTACTTTACTAAACTCATTGATTAGCTCTAGTAGTTTTCTGGTAGCATTTTTAGGATTCTCTATGTATAGTATCATGTCGTCTGCAAACAATGACACTTTTACTTCTTCTTTTCCAATTTGGATTCTTTTATTTCTTTTTCTTCTCTGATTTTCTAGCTAAAACTTCCAAAACTATGTTGAATAATAGTGGTGATAGCAGGAAATCTTGTCTTCTTCCTGCACATAGAGGAAATTGTTTCAGGTTTTTACCACTGAGAATGATGTTGGCTGTGGGTTTGTCCAACATGGCCTTTACTATGTTGAAGTAAGTTCCCTCTATGACCACTTTCTGGAGCTTTTTTATCATAAACAGATGTGGAATTTGGTTGAAAGAAGTTTCTGCATCTACTGAGATTATCATATGTTTTTTATCCTTTAATTTGTTAATATGGTGTATCACATTGATTGATTTGCATGTATTGAAGAATCCTTGCATTTCTGGGATAAACCCCATTTAATCGTGGTGCATGATCTTTTTAGTGTGCTGTTGGATTCTGTTTGCTAGTATTTTGTTGAGGATTGTTGCACCTATGTTCATCAGTGATATTGGCCTGTAGTTTTCTTTTTTTGTGACATCTTTGTCTGTTTTTGGTATCAGGGTGATGGTGAGGATAAATGTTAGCTCTTCTCTAAATGTTTGATAGAATTCACCTGGGGAAGCCATTTGGTCCTGGGTTTTTGTTTGTTGGAAGATTTTTAATCACAGTTTCAATTTCAGTGCTTGTGATTGTTCTGTTCATATTTTCTATTTCTTCCTGGTTCAGTATTTGAAGGTTGTGCTTTTCTAAGAATTTGTCAATTTCTTCCAGGTTGTTCATTTTATTGGCGTAGAGTTGCTTTTAGTAGTTCCTCATGATCAGTTGTATTTCGGCTGTGTCAGTTGTTACTTCTCCTTTTTCATTTCTAATTCTGTTGATTGGAGTTTTCTCCCTTTTTTTTCTTGATGAGTCTAGCTAATGATTTATCAATTTTGTTTATCTTCTTAATGAACCAGCTTTTAGTTTCATTGATCTTTGCTATTGTTTCCTTCATTTTTTTTCCCATTTATTTCTGATCTGATCTGTGTGATTTCTTTCCTTTTGCTAGCTTTGGGTTTTTTTTTTTTTTTCTTCTTTCTCTAATTGCTTTAGGTGTAAGGTTAGGTTGTTTATTTGAGATTTTTCTTGTTTCCTGAGGTAAGACTGTATTACTATGAACTTCCTTCTTAGAACTGCTTTTGCTGTATCCCATAGGTTTTGGGTTGTCATGTTTTCATTGTCATTTGTTTCTAGGTATTTTTTGATTTCCTCTTTGATTTTTTCAGTGATCTCTTGGTTATTTAGTAGAGTATTGTTTCACTTCCATGTGTTTGTATTTTTTAGAGTTCTTTTCTTGTAATTGATATCTAGTCTCATAGCATTGTGGTCTGAAAAGATACTTGACACGATTTCAAATTTCTTAAATTTATCAAGGCTTGATTTGTGTCCCAAGATAAGATCTCCCCTGGAGATTGTTCCCTGAGCACTTGAGGAGAAAGTGTATTCTATTATTTTGGATGGAAAGTCCTATAAATATCTATTACGTCCATGTGGTCTAATGTATCATTTAAATCTGTGTTTCCTTATTTATTTTTTGGATGATTTTTCCATTGTTGTAAGTGGGGTGTTAAAGTACCCCATTATTATTGTGTTACTGTCAATTTCCCCTTTTATGACTGTTAGCATTTGCCTTATGTATTGAGGTGCTCCTATGTTGGGTGCATAAATATTTACAATTGCTATATCTTCTTCTCGTATTTATCCCTTGATCGTTATGTAGTGTCTTTCTTTGTGTCTTGTACAAGTCTTTATTTTAAAGTTATTCTGATGTTGATTCCTCCTTGAGTATTTTTAATTTCAGTTATTGTGTTGTTCATCATTATTTGTTTGTACTTCTTTTCTTCTAGGTCCTTGTTAAATGTTTATTGTATTTTCTCCTTTCTATTTCTGAGATTTTGGATCACCTTTACTATCATTACTCTGAATTCTTTTTCATGTAGACTGCCTATTTCCTCTTCATTTGTTTGGTCTGGTGGGTTTTTACTTTGCTCTTTGATCTGCTGTGGGTTTCTCTGTCTTCCCATTTTGCTTAACTTACTGTGTTTGTGGTCTCATTTTTGAGCCTGCAAGTTCGTAGTTCCTGTTATGTTTGTTGTCTACCCCCAGTGAGTAAGGCTGGTTCAGTGGCTTATGTAGGCTTCCTGGTGGAGGGCACTGATGCCTGTGTTCTGCTGGGTGGGGCAGGATCTTGCCCTTCTGGTGTGCCAGGCCACATCCAGTGGTGTGTTTTGGGGTGTCTGTGAGCTTTGTATGACTTTAGACAGCCTCTCTGCTAATGGTTCAGGTTGTGCTCCTGTCTTGCTAGTTGTTTGGCATGGGGCATCAAGCACTGGAGCTTGCTGGTCGTTGAGTGGAGCTGGGTTTTAGTGTTGAGATGGAGATCTCTGGGAGAGCTCTTGCCAATTGATAATACGTGGGGCTGGGAGGTGTCTGATGGTACAATGTCCTGGACTCAGCTCTACCCCCTCAGAGACTCAGGCCTGACACTCGGCCGGAGCACCAAGTCCTGCCAACCACATAGCTCGGAAGAAAAACAAGAAGAAAATCAAGAAAAGAACAGATCAAACTGCAAACCAGATGGTAAAAGCAAAACTAAACAAAGAAAATCACACAAAGAAACATGCACATACTCAATCAGAAAAAGAGAAAATGGGAAAAAATGTTTTAATAAATTTTAAAAATTAAAATATAAAAGAAATTTTAAAAATTTAAAAAAGGAAGAGAGCAATCAAACTAATAAACAAATCCCCCAATGATAACAAGCACTAAAAACTAAATGAAGATAAACTTAAAGCCAGAAACAAATCAGATGCAGAAAGCAAACCCCAAGTCTACAGTTGCTCCCAAAGTCCACCACCTAAATTTTGGGAACATTTGTTGTCTATTCAGGTATTCCACAGATGCAGGGTTTATCAAGTTGATTGTGGGGATTCAATCAGCTGCTCCTGAGGCTGTATAGAGAAATTTCCCTTTCTCTTCTTTGTTCTCCCAGCTCGTGGGGTTCAGCTTTGGTTTTGGTTCTACCTCTGCATGTAGGTCACCCTCAGGCATCTGTTCCCCACCCAGACAGGATGGGATTAAATTAGCAGCTGATAAGGTTTCTCTTACTCACTCAGGCTGGAGAGAGGGAGGGGTGCTATAGTCATAATTGGAATGCAGGACGAGCCTGCAGTGGCAGAGGCCAGCATGTCATTGCAACAGACTGAGGCATGCTGTGTGTTCTCCTGGGGAAGTTGTCCCTGGGTCATGGTACCCTGGCAGTGGCATGCTGCACAGGCTCCCAGAGGGGTGTGGGCAGTGAACTGCACTTGCACACAGGATTCTTGGTGGTAGCAGTGGCAGCGTTAACGATTCATGCCCGTCTCTGGGGTCCGAGCTGATAGCCGCAGCTCATGTCCATCTCTGAAGCTCACTTAGGATGTGCTCTGCCTTCTGTTGGCACAAAGAGCTTGAATCCCCTCTCCTCATACTCCCCAAAACAATGGTCTCTTGTTTCTTCAGCAGTTCCAGACTTTTTCCCTGACTCCCTCCCGGCTAGCTGTGGCACACTAGCCCCCTTCAGGCTGTCCTCACACAGCCAACCCCAGTTCTCTCCCTGGGTTCTGACCTCTGGAGCCCGAGCCTCAGCTTCAATCCCCTACCCACTCCAGTAGGTGAGCAGGCAAGAGTCTCAGGTTGGTGAGTTTTGGTTGGCACTGATCCTCTGTGCGGGAATCTCTCCACTTTGCCCTTCACACTGCTGTTGCTGCATTCTCCTCCATGGCTTTGAAGCTTCTGCCCTGCCCACCCTCTGTCCCCACCAGTGAAGGGGCTCCCTAGTGTGTGGAAACCTTTCCTCCTTCACAGCTCCCTCCCACTGGTGCAGGTCCCATCTCTATTCTTTTATCTCTGTTTTTTTCTTTTTTCTTTTGCCCTACCCAGGTACGTGGGGATTTTCTTGCCTTTTGGGAAGTCCGAGGTCTTCTTCCAACGTTCAGTAGGTGTTCTGTAGCAGTTGTTCCACATGTAGATGTATTTTTGATGTATTTTGATGTATTTCTGCCATCTTGAAGGTCTTCTGTATGATAGCAACTCCTTTTATCTGTATCTCCAGCCCAGATCACTCTTTTGAGCCTTGTATGTCCAACCTTGCAGGACACCTCCAGTGAGATAGCCTGTGCACAGTAAAGCCAATCTACGGACACCAGGTTGTGGTGAAGGAAAGTGCAGATAATGCTCAAAAAGCCCTCTTTGTTTTGTTTTTATTTTTGCTTTTATCATTTCATCCAATACTTTGAGGGAAAGTTATTTTTACATTCACAGACATTTAACAGAGTTGAATATACTCTATATGTTATTTTCCAGATATAGTAAATGCTGAGGTCTGCTTTTTTATTTCTTTCTTTTCTTCCTTTCTTTCTTTTTTTCTTTCTTTCTTTCTTTCTTGCAAAAACAGCTTTCATCTTAGGAATTTGGTTATGTTACATTCTTAGCATAAAGCAAAGAATTCTGAAGGATCTACTCATCCTTGATTTTAATACCAGCAGAAAAATGTTTTTTTCAAAGTTGATAATATATATTCACTTATTGAAATAAAGTTATTTTCCAGGAACACTCTCCCTCTCTCTATTTTCCTTTGGAACAACATGCATATTTTTAAATACCAGCTGTAGAATCGTAGGGTATGAGAGCTAGAAAACATCCTGACACTTTGCTACTCCAACCACGTCTTATAATATAGCTGTAGATAGTCTGTGACCATGAAAAGAATTTTTCTATACACTGTACTAGTAATAGGGCTGTATAGGGAGCAAGCAAACAAATGTTATCAAGTGAAATTAATTTTTTAACATAATGTTTAGCAGTTTTACACTCTATTGTATCATCCCTGTCCTAAAAGCACCTTTCTTTTTTAGACCCTTACTAACCAAATTGTTGCAGATCATTATTTCTCTGATTTTCTATAGTTCCTGCTCTAGGACACAGAATGAGACAAGTCAATACTAGCATGGCAAGAGGTATGCAAAATAAGGGGTAAAAGCAAGGAGAAAATCTTCTCAAAGGATTATTTCAGTTGAATTTTGGAAATATTGAATATCAAATAAACTGTTACATAGAAGGAGGCAATCACTGATCTACCAAAACACAAGTGAGAACTATCTTTAGATATTTTGAAACAGCAGAATTGGAATTAGTGAATTTCAGACTCTGGGGCAGATAGGGAAATGTGAGGGATGATGCTGAGGGGAGGAGGAACCCTGCTGGCCTCCATCACTGAAAAATTTAAGCTCTTCTATCTCCCTGTCGTCACCATGACAGACACAAGGGGAAGTTCTCTCCCCCTCACCTCCACCGTGTGAACTCTATTGAGGCTGAAGTCCACCCTTATGCAACTGCTTTTTCCCCCTTAAGATTGCCTTTGATCTGCCCATTTTGGAAAAAAGTGGTGAAGAATGCAATGGGGGGAAGTAACGGGAGAGAGACACTAATGTGGAGATGGAGAGAGAATATGACATTATTTCTGGCACCAATTCATTTAGAGTCATCAGGACATCCTCAGCTGTATTTTATCCATTCTTTGTGGAGTTTTTCATGTGTTTCTTTGTGTTTTACTCCTTAATTTGATTCCACTGATTTTTCCCCACTCAGCCATTACTATACATCAGATTGATGACACCTGACCAGATTCTTGACAGAAATTACTAGTGGAGCCACTATATATACCTCAAACAAAAAGAAAAAAAATACATTTATTTGTGTGGCAAGGATTTTCTTACTGCTATTCATGAAGCTATCTTTAGAAAATTTTGGCAACTGACTTGCCAATAAGGGTGTCATAAAATCTTTCATTAACTGGCTCCCCCACTAATTCTCTGCTATTGATGATGTATGTTGACTCCTTGAGTCTGGTAGTAGCTACATTGGTGGGTGTTTAATTGTTTGTTTTGGTTTATGTTTCATATTCCCACTATCATCAGCTCTCTTCTCATCTGTCTTACCCACTGTCCCTAGTTTTCTCTCTCTCTCTTCCTTTCAGCCTTCCAGCTAAGTATCTTATTCTATGCATCAGACGGCAAATTATTTTTTCTATTTCTTTAGCTAAATAGTTTGATTCTCATCTCCACTCTATATCTGGGAAGACATTAGAAATGTGCCTGCGTTGGCAGAATGGATAGAAAACCATCTCTGCACTAGATGACAGACTACACTAGATGTCAGTTTTCAACCTTGGTCATTTATCAACCCATTAACAGATCTCTGATGTGTCACTTTAAAGAATCTATCAGGAGACAGACCTGGAAAATGCAAACAGGAAACACTGTACAATTACTGGTTCTACCCAAGTATATCCTTGGCACACCATTTTTATATCCCTTCAGTGGGAATAGTTAGAATTCACAAATAGTGACTTAACATTTTAATGCACTTCTGTTTCCTTACAGTTTTTTGTGCCAAAATGCACTTGGGGGACAAGACAAAGAACCAATTACTTACTGTACTAATGGAAAAAGCTTTGACTCTAAATAGGATTTACAGTATTAAAATTAAAGATTAGCTATCAAGATGCTATAGAGAATATGAAAATAGATATAGCCCTCTTTCAGAAACATGCAAATCTAAACACCTGCTGACTTCAGAACCATGGCTACACTTTGCCACAGGTTTAGTGCCCATGTCCCCTCACCACAGATCCAGCGCCGCTGTAGACTGTCAGTATTAACGCTGATGGCCCACCACCAACCACTTTGCCTTTCATCACCTAAAGCTCTCAGCCAGAAAGTGGTGACAGAGGCGGCCTGCATTGTATGTCAACAGATTATCAGGATGGTTAGTAATATTCCCTTGCTAGGAGCCTTTTTAAATCCCTGCACTGGCAATCTTAAAGCTCTGTTGATTTTTGTTACTTGCTGATAAGGCTTTTAATGGCCAAAGCCTGATATATTTTTAGATCTTTTGTCACCACTGGTCGCCTGTCACTCACTGAGGTTGAAATCTGCAGGCTATTAGTTTGCCTGATGTATAATCTCAAATCCCATGGAACAAGAGTTTGCAGCAAGTAGGCTCCCTGATTCGGAAATTTACTTTTGATTTTTATTCATAGAGCACTGTCATTTCTGCCTTTAAAACTAAAGTGAAAACATATCTGTCTAGAGCTGTGCTTACAACTCTCTTAAGGAAAACATGTTTTAAAGCATCCTGCTATGTTTCATTAAAATGATATATATATGTCTATTTGCTTAACACATCAAAATATAGCTCAAATATTTTTAAATTACTGGATGATTCTTTTTTCCTTCTAAGAGAGATAATTAGAATCTCTTTTTAATTTAGAGTGTAGCACTTTTTTTAAACTAGAGGGTAACGAATCATCAAATGAGAGAACTAAATTAAATATAGGGAGAAAAAACCTTCAGCATACCAAGAAACATTGGTCCAATGTCCTTTAAAAGATACGTTATGGAAACAATCCCTTGTTTGCCACTGAAGTGTTCTTTAACTGGAGGGTTGTGTTAATGGAAATAAATATGTCTGCAGTCTCCCATTTGTAACTGTGGCTCCCCGTGCTTAAGCAGGAGAATATAACAAGAGGAGAAGGGAGCAGGAAAGAGGGCTTTGAAAAGATTTCACTGGAGTAGTTTACCCGGGAAGGAACAATTGTAAACATCCAGATGGAGTAAAGGAAACGTACAGGAAGCAGTCAACCAGGCAAAGTAAACACATGGTGAGTTTGACATAGGAGATGAACACGTGGCACATCTCAGTTTCCTTGAGAGTGAAAAAGAGATATCCTATTAAGGATGTAACTTTTGTTTAAAAAGTACTTTTTTAACTTTTAAATTACAAAATATTAAATTGAAAAAACCAGATAGAGTGACATACTCTCAATGGTCTGCATTAGGAAGATGTTTTAAGGCCAGGTTTGCCCCAGGATAGCAGGACACGGGTGAGATGAAAAGGGTCATTGTGCTGAAATGCAGTGAACAAAACCCATGTGGAGGGACTTCCCTGGTGGCGTAGTGGTTAAGAATCCACCTGCCAATGCAGGGGACACAGGTTCAAGCCCTGGTCCAGGAAGATCCCACATGCTGTGAAGCACCTAAGCCCATGAGCCACAACTACTGAGCCTGCACTCTAGAGCCTACGAGCCACAATTACTGAAGCCCACGTGCTCTAGGGCCTGTGCTTCACAGCAAGAAGCCACCGCAATGAGAAGCATGCACACCACAATGAAGAGTAGCCCCTGCTCGCCACAACTAGAGAAAGCCTGCATGCAGCAATGAAGACCCAGTGCAGCCAAAAATAAATAAATAAAATAAATTAATTTAAAAAACAAATACCCATGTGGAGAATTATATCTTAATGCAAGGCATGATGAGGTTTTAGGATAAACAACTCAGTGGGATGAAAGAGCCCTTTAAATAAAAAGTGCAAACAGGATTTGAAGACATTGAGTATGAAATGTGATGAGGATTATACACTAAAACTTCCTGGAAAAATAAGCCAGTTATAGCCTACAACACACGATCCCATCCAACTGTACATTTTCTTCCTGTTGTAAAAATATACATGCCCTTTCACTAAACCTTAGTTACTTCCTCCTACAGAACCTGCTTGTTTCCCAATGCACAGCTACCTCACTTTCAAGAGCTAATGCTTATCCATTTCATCAAAAGCTGAAGAGACACAAACGGAGGCATATGTTGTATCAGCTCCAACACCTAGGAGGGTGCAGGGCAAAGGAAGTCTTCAGCCAAGGAGTGAATTACTAAATGAATGAAAGCAAGGCAGTTACAGTGGTGGGTAGGCAATGGCAGAACCCAACCCATCCAATATACTCGCCAGGCATCCTGTTCTCTCCACTTAGTTCACTCCGATTTTCAAAGGAAGAAAATAATATGTAAGTTTGGGATGCTGCATAAACAGCATATTTTCTCCCCTCAGCATTTGTCTCTGAAACTCAGCACTACAAATTTCCTACTGGCTGATTTTTCCCTAAGCAACTCTACCATGGCTCTGTCATTTCCACAATAGCAAAATTGCACTTATTAATGACAATTTTGATATTGCCAAAGCTAAAATTCATTTTTTTGGTGTTGCTTCTCTCTGATCTCCCCTCAGTTTTTGACAAAGTAGATTATGATTATACAGAAAACCTCCTTTTCTGTAGCCATATACCATTTATACTTCCTCAGTGTTTCCTTTGTTATTATTATTAGAAGGGCAATAGTTACAAAGGAAATACTGAGGAAGTGGAGGGAGGTAGGAGACAAAATATATTATGATAAATGTGTTATTTTAATTTATTTATATATATCTGCCTTGTAAATAATCCAGTGTGTGTATAATGACCATTTTATGTCTATACACTCTAAAATATATAACAAATCAGACACATAGATATGCCATTGAAATACTGAAAATCTAATTATAAGACAGAGTATATAACATGAAATAACTTGAGAACCATCACAAAGAGGATATTATGAGGTTCAAATGTGTAACACACAAATGGTGTGTTTCAGTATTTAAATGGTATAATATCAGGACATCTTGAAGACAGGTTTATCTGTAAAGGTATTCCAGATGAGATAAAACTTGAACCATATTTTTCCAGAAAATGATGTAAATAGATTAAGATAAGCAAGGAATTTCTGTCGATAAGAAGGTTTTGTGTAAACGAAGTCACTAGTTTACTAGAAATTTAGAGGTAGAAGCAGATTGATCTAACATTTCTCTAAGCCCATTAAATATTTTTGAATATGATTTTTCAGCATATTAAATTTAACCAGATTGAATATTTTGAGTCCCATTCCACTGAACAACTTTAAATGAAGGATTTGCTTTTTAATGAGGCATTTGCATTTAATCATAAATTTGGAATGCAACATTTTTAACTCTGTTATTTCTATTCAAATAAGTTCTTTCAGGGCTTTATGCTTATTCTTTAGTAAAGACACAGATTCCTTAAAATATATTTCAAAAGTAAAAGATGAAAGAATTATTTACAGAGAAACCTGGGAAATGTAGTACTTACAATAGCAAATCTATAGTTGTGCAATAAAAATTTACAAAATTTTATCACTAAACCAAGTACAACAGCTCCAGAAGACTATGTTTAAAAGAAAGACAGAAACAAATCTTAGAAAAGTGATTCACAAGACTGCAGTTATTGATAGAGAAAAGCTGAAGTACTGAGTAATGGATGAGTCAGAAGCAAATTTAGGAGTAGTATATCAAAGAATGTTTTAAAAATTCATCATTTGGGGGAACTATAATCTACTCTAGCTATAATAAGTAAAAAGAAGAAAATATATCTCTTTAGAATTAAACTTTAACAAAAATCCTCAATAATTTTTAAAACTACCTGCCTCTTCTTTAATCACAGATTTATGGAGATGTAATTTACCTATCATAAGATTCACCCTTTTGAATTGTGCAAGTCAGTATTTTTTTGTATATTCAGTAATGCAATCAGCACTAATATTAGAACATTATCATCATCCCACAAAGAAACCCCATACCCATTAGCAGTCACTCTCCATTTTCTCCCAATTCCTCAACCTGCCTTCCCTAGGCAACCCCTAATCTACTTGCAACCTCTATGGATTTCAATATTTTATACATTTCATATAAGTGGAGTTATGCAATACATGGTCTTTTGTGACTGGCTTTTCTTTTTTCATTCAGCATGTTTTCAAGGTTCATGCATATTGTATTATAGCACATAGCAATAATTCATTTTTGTAATTGTCAAATAATATTCCATTGTATGGCCACCACAAATTGCTTATCGGTTGATCAGTTGATGGGCATTTGAGTTGTTTCCACTTTTTGACTATTAGGATGCTGTTATAAACATTTGTGTACAACTTTTAGTGTGGATATATTTTCATTTCTCTTGTGTACATACCTAGGAGTGGAATTGTCTTGCCTCTTCTTGGGTGATAAGAAAATAAACAAGTATCATGACTTATATTTTAACTAAAAACAAAAGACAAAACAAAAAGAAACTTTAGATGTAGTTTGTGGCTAATACAATGCTCTCCAGTGTTCTAGTTCTGTAATATTGTACAATTAAAATTGATAGTCTGAATTATAATTTTCAGTCACTCTAGGGTCATGAGATTGTCAGAAAGATATTGGATTATTTGGTTACCACATTAAACTTAGTCAAATAGAAAACTGGAACAACATTTTTTAAAAATTTTGCAACAATAAGTTTGAAAGCAAAAAGTAATTGAAATTAACCCAATTAAAATATAATCAGTTAAATGGGCTTTTTTTCTTTAAAATGGTTCAATGAAAAATTTATTTAATGATGAAATTATTCAAATAATTAAGTAAATTTAGATTGACATAATAGCATTCTTGTCAATGGTACTTGTGCTGTAACAGCAGCATCTAACCCTGAGTAAATGCAATCTAATGATTCCAGTGGGCTTAAAGCAAGATATATGAGGGGAAATGTGTTTCACATTGCTGTTGATGTTCTCAAATCAAAATGTGTCAAAATACAATATTTTCAAGTGATGTGTAGGATCAAATATGCAATGATTATTCATTCTGTTTTCATGATACTTGAAAAAAGAAATCATTCTATCCATTTTAAATTCAATATTATACAGGGTTTATTTTTGTACTTTTTTAAAAAACAAAAATTGTGTATATTTAAGGTTATCCATCTCCTTGTATACTTACCTTTCGTTTTGTTTTGTTTTGTTTTGATTTGTGCTGAGAACATCTGAGATCTACTGTCTTAGCAAATTTTCATTTTACAGTACAGTATTATTAACTACAGGTACCATGCTGTTAATTAGAGCTCTAGAATTTATTTATCCTACATAATTGAAACTTTGTACCTGTTGACCAACTTCTCCCCATCCCCACACCTCCCTGCCCCTGGTGGTGATTGTAGCAAGAAAATAACTCATAAGTTAAAACTATAAATTTTTGTGGTGAATAATAAAGATTTATTTTGAAGGGTCCTGCTAGTTTTGTCTCTGACAAAAAGTTTAGTAGGATTCCTTGTTTGGTTTTATTAGCCTGGTTGTGAAGCAAGATCACTGGTTGACTGCTTCCTGTCTGCAGAAGACACTTTGAGGGTTCATTTAGGGCTTCCACTCAGAGAAACCAAAAATTCAAATGACTTACCTGTTAACATGCAAAGAAACTTATACCTCTCACCTTTAAACTTTACCTCTTTCATTCTTTTCATCAGTGATTCTCAACCTTGCTTTCCCACTCAAATCATCTAGGAAGTTATAAAGATATAATTTCTGAGTCTCATCAGTAAAGATTCTCATTTAATTGGTCTGGGATGTGTCCTAGGCATTAGGGTTTTCAAAACTTACTAGCATGATGCTAATGTACAACCCATGGTTGAAAACCACTGCCTTTGCTAAACCCAGCCGTATACTAAGTTCCTCTACCTTCAAAGCTAAATTCTGTGAACAAAGTCACCGATGAAATTGTAATACAAAGCCATAACCTTGAAAAGGGTCTTCAACAGTGTCTAACTGTGGTCCTCTAACTCTCTGATTGACTCACTCATGTTCTATCAAAACATGTTTTTAAAATTTGATGAAAACTTTAAGGCCCAGTACATGTCAATTCATGTTTTGACTTTATTCCTAGAGAAAATGAAGCCATTAAAACTTAATCTTCCAGCTAACAAATGTTAAATCCTATAATATTACACCCATCTTGTTTTCCTTTCTTCCTGTAATAATGGACAAGTTGTTCCTCCTTCTATGTGAGGAATTCCCTTCACCTGTGCTTTCAATGTATCCATGCAATTCCATGGATCTATGCTTCTTCATCCCATGACATCCTATCCTGGTTTCTAGAGAATAGGTTATGTGTTCCCTTGGTGTAGTCAACCACAACTTGTCCATACATCCTTCCCCAGTATTTTAATAAGCTTCATTCAACCCCTCCCTTCTAGTAACTCTCTGTATCTCTCTTCCTCATCTCATTAAATCCAATGGTGGTTTTACTCGTATGTTACTTAACTCTCAACAGTGTTGAATATTTACCTTTTTTGAAAAATTCCCTTCTCTTGACTTCTATTTCACAGTATTCTCTTGTTTAACTTCCTACCTCTCCGGTCTCTCTCTTCTTGTCTTTGTCTGGGCCCATGCTCTTCTAGCAAACCTGTGTTTATTGGCGTTACCCAAAACCCAAACTCTAGCCTATACTCTTATGACTCTATTCTCTCCTTATGCCCACAACTTCAGTTTCTACCTATGTACATATGATTCCAATATTTATATCGAGATCGACCAGACATTTCTATGAACACATTTTCTATTTTCACCTTTGAATCTCTAACATTTCAAGAGTTGGAAAAGGTCTAGATTTTACTTTGGTTGCAAGCTAACAACTCAGTTTGCTACAGCTCTCTGAACGCTGAGAGAAGACACAGGACTGATGGATCAGAGATTAAAGGTTTTATTACTCACAACAGAAGCAGTTGCCAGAGGGTCAGCAAATTTGGCTCAGTTTCTCTAGGCTCAATTCCTGGAGAGGACAAAAAGGAACAGATGACACCTACATAAACAGTGAATCATGTTAAAGGAGAGAAACTCAAGGTCAAGAACCCAGCTCCGTTTGCGCAAGCAGCAGACACGTCTACCTTGCCTGGGATTGAGCATGACCAGATAGGCACATTTTGATCACTGTGACCTATTTAGTGGCCTATGTGACAAGCATAATAAGCCTTGTAATCTGGAGCACTCAGCAAGAATGGGCAGACATGCTCAGGGCTCATGGAGGATGGTCTCCCCAACACAAGGTACCTTAAATTCTCTACAACCTGGAACATTGGACTTTGCTCAGTTTTATCAAACACATGTTTTTCTCTTCCACTGTAGGAGCTTTGCAAGGTGGAATTCCTTCTATGCCAGGCGTTCTGTTCCCACTGTGGCAAAATGAAATGAATTCAAAGTAATTATTATTTGTCTGAAGAAGGTGGTAATAAAATGGAAAAGTGCTTGCATTTTTCTCTTCTATGAAAATACCAAACATCTAGAAATTTTAGTCACCAGATTAAACACTCATCTTAACAATATATTATGCTGTTTGGTGTCATGTTGACATCCTATTGATGGTGTTTATGACATTTTATACCTTTATTTTGTTTTTTGGTGTAAATTTTTTTAAGTAAGAAACTTAAAAATAAATTAATAAACGGAAAAAGTGAGCTGAGAGCAAAAAGAAGGCAAAACCATAATGCAGTAGGGGGAAAGTAAATTTTATCTACAACTCTTATTGAAAAGGAGCTGAGATAAAAATTGGCTCTCCATTTAAATTCAAGCCATAACATTTACCCTTTATATTTTGTGCCCCAACATTATGAAAATAACCTAGTCAATTGTTCCAGAGAGGTGTCACTCTATTGCTTTCACTCTTACCCAAATCGTTCATGCAAGTTTCTCATACTGTTTTATAAACACATCCCCAAGGAATGGCCTAAAAACAGTGTGAGGAACATCCTGCCATTTTCTCCTTTCTAAAGAAAATCATTCTGCTTCTGAATTTCCTCTGTAGTATCTCACAGGATAACTATACTTTACCCCAGGCTAAGCTGTGGAAATGGATCGCAAGCTTTTCCAACCTACTGTGACTCCTTCTACCCCCTGCCTTAAATATGGACCCCGCATGGGATGGTAAAACTGCACTGAGGCAAGAAAAGGATGTGAAATTATTATACTTAGAAAGATGCAAGTCAAAGCAGCTTAAAGGAAACCCCTCTAATAATTCTTTTAAAGCCATAAAAACTGAATCAACAGTTCTCATTTAAAATGTGACTACCCACCATCTTGCCAATGTCTTAATATCTTGTTTGCTGACAATTTGCTTAGTAGTATTCTAGAAAGTTTATTTAATGGTATAATTTCTTTCATTTTCACTCACAGGTTTGTGATTTTTCACTGAGCTCTAAGAATTTCAGTAAATGATATATTTTGCCAGTGTAAAATGTCCTTTTAATTTAATATTTGCTGTCATTTGTACATTTAAAAATAGATCCCCTACTTTTATATTTGTACTTCAACCACTTTTGCTTGCTCCCATTTTACATTTTCCTCTAGACTGAAATTGATATTGCCATCCCCCAGAGCATAACATGGCTTTACTAGCATTAAGACATAATTAAGAGACTGAATTCAGTGTTTCCTGGCTTTCTAATATTGGCTTTTTAAAATATAAATTTAGTTATGAGGCTCTGCCCCTGAGGGGAAATACCAGTGACAACCCAATCAGTTTTGGGCAGTTAAGTTTCAAATAACAGTGGGGTTTCTGTAGTGGTTCTGGGCAATTTCTCTGCTGCCAGTCAAGAATCTTCCTTTAGTTGCAGCTTTTTGTCAAATCCATCTAGGGACAGAATGTTCATTGACAATAGAAGATGTGATTCATCCATATGATGCCAGATCCTTGTACAAACAGCAAGGAATTTGATAAGCGACTTCATAATGGTTGAATTCTAATATTTGAATATTTTAATGTATACTTGACTAGAATCATATATACACGCTTCTTACCTAATGCTTGGCATTTAAAATAGAATGTGTTAATGATAAGGATCCAAGTTTTAGGGAGAAGATTAATAAAGATAAAGGAGTGACTTGAATTTAGAAGGGCAGAATTTAGTAATTCAAGTTTCACAGCTGAGGTGATGTTAAAGATGATGCAGTAATGAGACTTCATCATCATAAGGTCCTAGCATCCTTGCTCACAAAGCTCATACTCACTGGTAACAACTATGCTCGCTTTAGAAATGAAGAGAAAAGGAAGAGAGCCTGAGGTTTACAGCATCCATTACAGTGATATCAATTACTCTACAACAACATGAGGGCCAGGATGACTCATAGCAAAGAGATTTTTTTTTAATTAGTGAATATTTCCTGTATTGTTACAACCCAACTTTTAAAGCCACATCTTGCTATATGCATGTAGCCAGGATTCATGAATGGAGCACTAGTAGTACTCTAATCAAGATAAAACTTCTGCTCCTGGGAGCCCCCAAGTGTCTGCACTAGTATACACCTCCCCAATTATAATAATTTAGTGTGTCGGCAGGGTCCATGAGCATTTCATTGTACTTTTTTCTCTTCCTTCCCACTTGCTGCACTTAACCCATGAGGGGAACAATGTTCAATACTATCTATAAGTAACCACTTTACTCATCATTTTATGAGAGAGGGAGAAAACAAAATGATATGTCCAAAGTCTCCATACGTATACAACTTGAGACAAATGTTTTTCTATACTATGAGAGAATGAACCAGTGACAGCATTTTAAAAGTGATATAGTTTAGAGGAAAAAATAGATAAACTTTATTCTGTATTAAATAGGGCTTTTGCTCCTATTTTACTTTGACATCTTCTAAACTTGGTTTCCAATATCACCAAAATTTTACTTTTTTAAAAAATCATTTTAGAATTTTTTTTTAAATCTATGGACTCAAGGAAGTTAGGAAAAACACAAGTTTTTTCAATACTTGTTGACCAGTAAATATCAGCAAAATATTGTTATGCAATTTTGACTCTTTCCTGGAATTTTTTTTTAATCATAAATAATAATTCTACACCTTAACAAAGTCAAATTAATTGTGCTGTGAAGTCAAATTGATGGCATAGCAAAAAAACCCCAAAAAACAAAACACCTGAAGAACTGATCCAAACAAGTATAAATTAAGTGTATTTATTGAGATTCAACATTTATCTGTGTACACATACATGTTTTGAATATATTTACTATATAATTTTCCTCTATAACAATCTATATCTAATCCATCTTTCTCCAAAATGAAGAATAAATACATTAAATCTTCTGCAGGAGCACTGTGCCTTTCATATCATAAGTCACTAAATATATTTGACTATATGTTTTATTTATCAGACTCTTAATCTACATATTTTCTTAACTACTGAAGATGAATCATGAGTTATACTGGCTGTATTATATATTTATATTCTATAGTATTTAGCAATTTATGTAATTCAATTTCCCCACAGCTATGATAGCCATGATTTTAACAAAATAATTCTTTGTAATACTGTTTTATACTCTGTATTGTTAACTGTAACTCAAAGCAATTCCACTACATCCCAAAGGTTTATATAGACCTTTGAGAATCAGCTAACTTTGGTATGTTCTTCTGGACCTTTCTCCTATGAATCTATGAGGTTGGACTGGGGACAGATTCAAATCAGAGCCATCAAGCTGGACTCAGAATAGTGAGTCCCTCCAGTTTCAGAAATTTCCTAGGGTACATGCATCATGCCTGGGATCCTCTTTCCTTAGATACATTCTCCCCAAAGAGACTGTTCAGTCCCTCTTGATAAAGAAACGTTTTTTGATAATCATCTCTACCAAGCCCATCTACTTTTGGTACTAGATAATTAAGCTAAGTTTTGCTGTGAGACTTTGAGAAAATCATTTCAAATTTCTGAGCTTCATTTTAAAATGAAATAGTAATATTACATGATTTTATATACCTTCCCATTGTATTCAAATAAATATATATTTTATACTATATAGAAGTTTACATCAAGCATGAATACTACATTTATTTAACAAATGTTCTTTTATTATCACCATGTGCCTAGGAATGTTCTCGTCTCTGGGTACCTAGAGGGAAAGAAGCCCCTAAATTGTAGAGCTTATATTCAACTCTAGTCAGCATATTCTTGCACCCAAAACAATTCTTTTATTTTTCCCAGACTCTCCCTGATTAGGCATTCGGTCACTATAGTCTGTGCACAAAAATCTCTGCTCACTGTAACCAGTATTTCTTAATAGTCCTTCTTGAGTAGAAAAGCTAACTTCAGTCCTCACTTTGAAGTACCTAAGCAAAATAAGAATATATAAAAATAAACAGTAAATGTTTATGAAACAATCACCATCAGTATAAAAAGAAGCCATGCCCAATCTGTTTGAATTCCAGAGTAGCAGGTTTAAGTTATCATTCAGCAACAACCAAAATCTCATATGTCAAAACATCAGTAAATAAAATCCCTAGATACATATCAACATGGATATACAGAGCTACATTATAGTGGAATGACACTCAGATCCATTTTATACATATTTTTAATATTTCAAAGAAGAATATAAGAATGTTATTAGCCTAGTAAATTGTAAGTGATAGAGCAGCCGTCTTATTCCCACTTAACATACTTTATATATCTTCTGCTCACTGACAGCTTCCACTTTGGAATGGCTGCTTATGAATTATTTGGAAGCATCAGGGCTGTCTCATCCAAAGATGCTCTTCTACCTTTTCTTCCCTAGTGATGTAGCATGTGTCTACCTCCTGGACCTCTTTGGAATATTATAATTTTTCCTATATTTTCCCCTATTATTTCTTTCATTCATGTGAGAGTGGAAGAACAAGTGAGCAAGGAAAGTTTATGTTTCTTGAGGGGCAAAGGACACTTCATAGATCATGATGTAAAGTTGATAGTCTAGAGACACTAAACCAGAAACCTCCCCAAAGTTGTTAGTGGTAACTTCCATGGCTTATTAGATAGTTATTGGGTGTCAATGGAAAATTGAGATATAAAACATATGCTTAAAAAAGAATAGAGATTATTTTACTGTTTAAAGGTAACATATAAACACACACACACACATATATATAATCTAAAGAAATTTGAAGAACTTATGCACAAAAAAGTGATTTGGCTCTAAAACCCATTTTTTAGAATACTCAATGAAAATAATTCTATTATTCTGTAGGGAAAAAAAAAGAAAGTGAAGGTAGATAGTGTGGTAATATGGAAGAGTACTTATATGCCAGGTACTTTACATGTAGTATTTATTTTATTCCTCAATATATATTTATAGCATATATTCTATATGATGTTTATATGTTAAGAAATGAAAATCTAAATGGAAATGTATCTCATTAAACATCCTATAGTTAATATGCGGTAAAGACTGCAGACTACCTCCTTGCCTCCACATTACCACCTCTGTAAGACAAGTTCTACCTTTTCTGTGTGACAGAATCCACGCCAGCTCAGATCAGTGAAAAAGAAAGATGTACAATAGTCAAATCCTACACATAAACTTTGAAAAAAAAATCCTTCATATGAAATATGAGAGAGAGAAAATGTCATATTTCCCTTCAGAGAAAGGACTGTTGGTCTCAGGCTGCAAAAGAGGACCTGAAGTACAGGGTCAAAGGTGTTAATTCAGCCAGCAGTTTGGTGAGGCAGATATGCAGGCAACTTATTGACACTATGTTAAGAAAGCCACTTTTCATATTTGGGAGTTTTCCAAAAGACATGAAACATTATCTCCTTAATCATATCTACACCCTGGAATTGATCACTTCTGCAATTGTTTTAAACATTAGCTAGTTGAAACCATTTCAGAAGCTATAGCTTTTACTTGGAAAAAAAGTGCCAAACCTCAGAATGTAATAGGTGTAAAATCCTCACCAGCGACAAGTGAAAGAAACACACCCTAAATCCCGAGTTGAAGATCTTCGAGTAGGAATATCATCCCAGTGTTTTCAGAAAATGAGCTCCAAGACCACCCACAACTGAATTCTTAAACCACGTAAGCAAGGAAAATGAGACACTTAAAGCTAGCAGCTGGCTCCCAAGTAGCAGTAATAGTAAATTTATAAATCAGAGGCAAGACAGCTGCTTATTATTCTAAAAGTTCTACAAATGCACCTCTGTGAACACATTCCTTTTGAAATCTTAGCAGAATTTTTCCTGTTGTATTTTTTAAAAATATAATTGTAAAGGAGAGTTTTGAAATATTTTGAGCATTTAATTAATTATAAGTGGTACCCATGCTTTGTTCAAAATTATACTTAAATTGTATTTTACAATGAATGTTTCAATATGTCAAGTGGTGCCCATTGGTTCCTTTTTCCAGCAAATCTTCATGAGAGTATGTTTTAATGACCCTGCTCATAAAAAAGGCTCCTCTGTGTCTGATAGAGTATTATTACCCTGAATGAAGAGATTCCTGAAGTAGTTAAACTGTCCACATTTGTGCTAAGTGCCTATTAAAACTGCTTTAGTCTTTGGGAACTACCTTTTGTTGTTGCTATTGCTGTTATTGTTGTTATAGTGGTGGTTTTAATTGTTCACTGATAAAACAAGTTCTTACCAATGAAAAGACATGAAGAAAGAAACAGAACTGGAGTGGAGGATAGACATGCTTTTTTTGTAAGTTTTGCTGTCACTTCTCCCACTATTTTCTTCTTATTTATTGAAATGGTTCTGTAGCTCAACAAGGAGAAAACAAAAGGAATGAAAATTCATTTAGGTACTCTCTTTTATTTATGTTAACATTTCATCATATGCTGTTTAACAATTTACTAAATGTTTATTATGCACAGTGTTGCATTCTCAAGAGGATAAATAAGTTTCTGTCAGCACTTCTTCTATGAAATCCTATGTTGCTTGTGGATTTTAAAAATTCATAATAAACATTTCCTTCAGGATGAAGCCAAGAAAGGAAATGCTTTGACACTGTTGATAAGTGAGCTTGTAACTAAAGAATGTGCATAAATATTCACTTTGTGTATATGTGGAGAGGGGAGCAGAGAGAGAGAAAGGGAGAGACAGAGAGAGAATGAGAAGGTGATTAATTCCTGGATCTTCTGATATTCTGTGTGGCTTCAGTGTTAACATTCCCAGTTATGTCACTAGTTATATTCACAAAATAGAAATGGAAAACCAGACAATGGACCAGACAATGCCCAAGGTCTTGTCAGTTCCAAATTTTTATTACCCTAATATATTAAGAACAAAATAGAATGGAAGATAAATGTCAAATAAATATCAAAAGGTGGAGAATGACAGTCTCTAGTCCTCTCATAATAAATATCCTACATCATTTGACTTACGTGAGAGGATACAGATACATATATGCATACGTACATACATACATTTGTAATTCACTAGTTCTAAGCAATACACTGAAAAGTAACAGAATTTGGTTGGAAGGGGCCTGAAATCCTTGTCTGCACATCTTAGTTATCAAAGTTGTTTTTAAAAGGAATGAGAAGATTGATTGATTATTATTTGTCAAACACTCTTATAAGCCCTTATCTATTAAATTACTTAATCTTTTAAACAGTATTATAAGGTAAGCTATTATGATAATATTCTGATTTTTCAGATTGAGAAAAATTAGAAAGGGCAGTTAGTAACTTACCAAGGTCACACTAATCCTAAGTGGCAGAGATGGGTTTCCCAACCAAGTAGTCAGTTCCAAGCTTAGATGGTACACTGATTGAACTCCACCTCTCAAAGAAGAGATTGTGACATGGATCTCGCACTAACCAAATGCAGAAGATCTTAATATATGACCAAAGTGAAATGAAGAACAAGATATTTTTCTGTCTATACAAAATACTTTCCAAATATGGAAACTTCAGAAAAAGATAAGGCAGAAAATAAACATTTTCTGTAAGTCCATTGTCCAGATGTAATAGTTAATATCTTGGTGAATATTCTTATAGTTACTTTTGGTTTTACAAAGCTCTGCTTTATCAATAGACCGAGCATTTCCTAATGTCATTAAATCTTCATTCAGAGCATGCTTTTGAATAGCCAATTAATTGTATCACAATTTATTTAATAATTGCTATATTTTGTAGATATAGGCATAGCAGGTTTACTCAGTCTTACTCAGGAGCTTAATGAGATCTTTAATACTAAATTCATTAATCTGTTTATATTAGTTTTCTCTACTATATGACACATTATCAGAATTTTCATGGCTAAAAATGACACACATTTATTATGACAGTATCTACTGGTCAGAGACCAGACACAGCTTAAGTGAGTCCTTTGCTCTGGGTCTCACAAGACTGCTGTTAATATGTCCACAAGGCTGCTTGCTTTCTTTCTTTCTTTTTTTTTTTTTTTTAATTGAGGTATAGTTGCTTTACAATGTTGTGTTAGTTTCTGCTGTACAACGAAGTGAATCAGCTATACATATACATATATCCCCTCCCTCATGGACCTCCCTCACAACCCCCCATCCCACCCATCTAGGTCACCACAGAACACCGAGCTGAGCTCCCTGCTCTATATAGTAGGTTGCCACTAGCTAACTGTTTTACACATGGTAGTGTATATACATATATACAGTGGAATATTACTCAGACATAAAAAGGAACAAAATTGGGTCATTTGTAGAGACCTGGATGGACCTAGAGTCTGTTATACAGAGTGAAGTAAGTCAGAACGAGAAAAACAAATACCGTACATTAAGGCATATATGTGGAATCTAGAAAAATGGCACAGATGAACCTATTTGCAGGGTAGGAATAGAGAGGCAGACATAGAGAACGGACGTGTGGACACAGTAGGAGAAAGGAGGAGTGGGATGAATTGGGAGATTGGGAAGGCTGCTTTCTTATCTAGAGGCTCCACTGGGAGAGATTTGCTTTGAATGTCCCTCAAGTTGTTGGCAGAATTCACCTCCTTACTGCTGTAGAACAGAGCTCTTGAATTTCTTGCTGACTGTGGACCAGAGGTTACCTACCCTCAGCCACAAGGGGTCATCAGTCCCTCCTTGCTACGTGACTCTTGCCATAAACAGTTCACAAGTCATTTGCTTCTTCAAAGCCAGAAAGAGAGTGAGAGAGAGAGCTGAAAAGAACAGCCTTATATAATGTTACATAATCATGGAGTAACTTCTGTAACTTTTGCCATATTCTATTGGTTGGAAACAAGTCTCAGGTCCCATCTACACCCAAGGGAGTGTGTGGATTACTCAAAGGCATGAACATCAAGAAGTGGGGACCCTGGTCCCCCACACTTGCATTCACTCCTCGCCAGAGCTTCCTTGGTATATAGAGCTGTCCAAGAAAAAGCATCTTAAGGACAAATCATTGCTGCAAACAAGTGCCTCTGTCTCAGCGACCTTTAATTTGAGACTCAAACAACTGTTAATGGCCTTGTTCAGGATGTCCCAATATGTGTGTCATGTCTTTCTGGACAGGCAACTCAGCGGCCCCCTCAGTCCTCCTCCGCTTCTCTGACCCTGAGGAATACAAGGTTTCACAGTGCCTTCAGGGCTCTCCAGGTCAGTTTCATGTAGAACATATAACTTATGTCAGATAACACCAAATATATTTTCAAAATCTGGTGGCAATCTATCCATTTCTTTTGTGTGTCTTTGCAGCAAGTACCCAGATTACAAATCTATATTGTTAATAGAGATTATATGATTAACATTACCTTTTTTCCCCTCAAAGGCCAAATGTCTCCATACTAAAATATCTACTAAATAGACCATCTCTTTATTATTCATTTATTCATTCATTTGTTTATTTAATGAATGCTCTTGAGTTGCCTCGGCAGAAGCTGAGAGTATAATGGAGGACAAGATATGATTTCTGCCGCAAAAAGGTGAGAATCTATTGCGGGAAAATAGACAAGAACAGCTAGACAAAAAACTGGAATAATAATTAACCACTTGATGTTGATAAGAGATATGAAGTAAACTAACAGGATGTGTGTCAGAGAATAAGGTGAGTCTGATCTCACTAGTGCAGCCCAAACAAAGAGGCTTAGGTTGTATTTGTCTGGGTGCCACCCCAAAGGCTTTTCAATCCAGATGTTCAAAGAGCTTAATCAAAACTGGTTGGGCAAAGGCCATAGCCTTTCTTCATGTTCCCTAAGCAACACATGGGCACGCATTGTTTTAAAACACAAAGTTATTCTGGATTCAGTAGTCACGTAGGAAAAAAGAGATCATATGACTGTTCTTATTGCCACTCCTCTCCTTTAGAGACAGGCTTCTCTTATATGCCGAGACCTACAAAAAACAGTGTGAGTTTAGATAAGCTCTTCAGATCATTACTGACCTGCTTGACCTCAGCTTGGGCTGTACCACTGTCCACTCTGGAGAAGGTCTATAAGCACAGAGCGAGGCCACAATCATTATTTCCAAATCAGTAAATATGCACCCATCCATCCCAATCATTTCACCCACTTGTCTTGGTGAAGGAACTTCAGGCTTTCTTTAGTGGGTTCTTTAAAATCTGAAGTGCTTAGAGAGGGGAAGGATAAATTAGGGGTTTGGAATTAACATATACACACTACTATATATAAAATAGATAATCAACAAGGACCTACTGAGTAGGAACCCTACTCAATATTCTGTAATAACCTATATGGGAAAAGAATCTGAAAAAGAATGAGTATATGTATATGAATAACTGAATCACTTTGCTGTACAGCTGAAACTAGCACATTGTAAATCAGCTATTCTCCAATATAAAATAAAAATTAAATTAAAAAAAGAAAAATCTAATGCTTAATTTGGGACAAAATTTAAGTGATATGGACAAGCAACAAAAGAAATTATCTGGGCAAATCATCCCTTACCAGAAATCCCATATCTTTATTTCTGTGCATTCGAGAAATTCATGAGTTTTTGATCCCCACACCCCTCCCAACACACACATTTTAAACCTGGTATGTGATATTCCAAGGCATAACTGAACAATTGTAACTTAACGATTCAGTAATATTGCTCAAGATATGATCACAGAAAAATCTTTAATAATTCCATTTGATAGTGGAAGCATATGTAGAATCAAAATAACATAAGCAGTGAGGAATATGTAGAGATCAAATGTTTTCTAAGAGACTTGTCCCATTACAAATCCACACATTAATTTGGAAAGAAAAGCTATCTTTACATTATTCAGGCTTTGCATTCAGAAACTTGATATAGCTCTCTGTTTACCTAAATACTTTATCTTTCTCAGTAAAGTTTTATAAACTTCTCCCTATAGGTCCTATCCATTTTCTTGTTAGGATTATTTTTAACTAATATATAAGTTTTTTTCGTTGCTATTGAGTATAAGCAATGGTTCCTATTTATTTTATCTTCTAATGGTCCCCTTTATCTTCTAATGGTCATTTATTTTACCTTCTAATGGTCACCTCTTCTAATGGTCACTTTCTAATGGTTGATAGCAATTGACTTTTGCACATTTATCTTATATATGACCATTACTAACCATACAATTTTGACAGTCTCTTAAATGGAAACAACATTCACAAAAGTGTCAAAGGTCATTAACACTAGTTTAGATCTCCAGTTGTACCAACTAGTTATTTCAGAGGATTTTTAATTTTTGAGTAGTTTATTTAAAGTTTTAGTATTATTTTGAGTTTTAGAGCATCTAAAGTTTTAAAGCATTCCTCAATTTCAACATGGAGAAGAATACAGAGATAATTTTTGATTCACCATAAGAATACATTTTGTATATGTCCCCTGAGACTTTAAACATCTTTTTTTCTTTGCTCCCTCTATTTGGTCTTATGTTGCATGGTATATTTCTTTATCAATGTAAAGTTTCAAGGCTATAGAGATAAACAATTTAAAAATTTAAAAACTACACTTCCACCCACATATCTTTGGTTGTAAACACCAAAACTGAGGTGCCCCTTTTGGTCCATCCCCTTAGATTTCTTCTCTCCACTTTCCTCACTTCCTAGCTGCATCACTCTAATTTAGTTACAAAATATTATTTTAAAAATATTTATATAAAATTATATCTACCACAATTATTTAAACTTGACAAAATGTTTAATTGGCAGTAATATATATTACAAGCCCTTTTATATTATGATTCTTTATTTTGAGCTTTTAGTTTTGTTTCCTCTTAAAATCCAGAAGGCATTGTGCTGTATAATTTTGAGTCTTTGCATAGATGAGAATTTTCTTTGCACAAGAAATGAGAGTGTAGAACATACAACCATTTGCCTGCAATAAATAAAAGACTCTAGCAGTATACCGTTAATAAATATGTTCATGTATTTGCAAACCTACATTCAGGATTGTACAGTATGTAGTATATTTTAAATGATTAGGCTTAATTAAGCTAGGTATAACTATCTAATAATAGAAGTCCTGGAAAAATTTTTTTCAAAGACTAAATGCTGTATAAAATCTATAAAAGTCTAGGAATGTCCTCGACTAGAGATTTTTATGAGGAACAAATGAAACATTTAACTGACTCCAGTCTTCCCCTCACGTTCTTTTGAGTAAAACACCTGTGGTTTCATCTGCTAAATCTTTGCTCAGGGTGATAGGTGAATACAGACTTTCTTCTTTTTGTACTTAAACATCTTCAGAAACTTAAAGAACATTTGTACCCTAAGTTAGGTCACATACAAGTAAAGACTCTCCTGCCATGTAGCCCCACCCACCGCCCAGGTACATAATGCCATACTTTGATTTCCATCTGACTTTGTTCCCTTGGCTTTAGTATATGGTTCTGCCTCTGTGATTTAGGCCACCCTGGAACTTGTCACTAGCAAAGACTCTTTATAACTGTGATTCCCACTTCTCTCAACAATTATACCCTGCAAGAGGTCAAAATGAATATTCCAGGGGCCTTACACATGCTGCCTGCTACATCGTCAGTCATGTGCATCCCAGATGTTACACTTCGGCAGAGCAGCACTTCTTTGGGGAATATTCAGGGCTGCTATTTTTCACTTTCTTAGCAACGAGGCAAACGAGGGAGGAAGTATCTTTCCTTTCATTTAACCTCTAGGTCTGTTTTGCTTACTTTGCAATTGGAACAAGAGAAAGCATCTTAGAAAATGTATCTTTGATAGTATGACTAGTCTCTAGATAAAGCACTCGTCATATTGTTCAAAAATGCAGTTTGTAGAAACAGGGAGCTTCTGTGGGAGAAATGAAGTAGGGAAGGTCTTTCTTTCTCAAGGGATACTTTCTTTTGTATTTTCTCACCAGTCTCTCTCTTCTCCATGTTACTTGAGATGAATCCAGTGTGGATTTCCACTTTGAAGGAGCCCTCGTTTATTGAAGGTAGAATGAAGAGTAAGGACCCATGATATGGGCAGTTTAAGTGAGTTTCACTCTAAAGATTGGATTAGAATTGCCAGATTAAATACAGGATGTCTAGTTAAATTTGAATTTCAAATAAACTATAAATATTATTTAACTGTAAGTATGTTCTAAATATTGCAAGATACATACTTATACTTAAAAATCATTTTTTAATCTGAAATTCAGTTTTTTTCTGTAATTGTTTCTATATTTTTATTTTCTAACACTGCCAACCTTAGATTGGACTAAAGGGCAAGAGTGATATGTTGCTCATCTGAGTTCATAACAGTAGGACAGGAAATGGTATAGAGACTTAAAACCAATTTCCAATCCCGGTTAGAGACTGCATACTTGCATTTAGGGATGTATACCTAAATGCCCATGGGGCCTGGAGAGGTGGAAAAAGGAGGGGTGATTTACAGCAGGCTTGTTGAGGTTTGGGAGATGAGAATCCAGATGAAACGTCAATACTAAAAATGATACTAATAGTCCCCTCCTTGCCCCGATTTCGCTTTAGGTAATCAATCTTGTCAATGGGAGGGATTAAGAATAAAAGTATCTGTTATTACACAATCCCCACCAGCCTCAAAGTATGACCTGTAATGTGTATTAACATAAGTTTGGTAGAATTATGAAGTGGTTTTTAGTTTTAAAGAGAACACCGTGAAAGAAAATAGAAACAGTTTGTTCTTTACAGGACACAAAGTTGTAGCAGTCTATCTCCTCTTTTTGAATGTCTTCCATCTCACTCTCTTTAACTAGACAGTCTTATATCTCTCAGGTCTCAGATCATCCACTGTAGATAGCCTTCTACTTATCACCTCCCTCTTCCATTTTTGTGTCTCTCTCTCACTAGACTGAGAGCTCTTTGAGGACAAGGACCATTTCTTATTCACCTTTATGTCTTAGAACCTAGCAACCAGTGGAGCTCAAGAATTATTTGTTGGGCTTCCCTGGTGGAGCAGTGGTTGAGAATCTGCCTGCCAATGCAGAGAATACGGGTTCGAACCCTGGTCTGGGAGGATCCCACATGCCACGGAGCAACTAGGCCCGTGAGCCACAACTACTGAGCCTGCGTGTCTGGAGCCTGTGCTCCGCAACAAGAGAGGCCGCGATAGTGAGAGGCCCGCGCACCGGGATGAAGAGTGGCCCCTGCTTGCCGCAACTAGAGAAAGCCCTCGCACAGAGATGAAGACCCAACACAGCCAAAAATAAATAAATTAATTAATTAAAAAGCAAGTTTTAAAAAAAGAATTATTTGTTGAGTGAATAAAGAAGTAAAATCTGCAATAAAATTGTGTGAAAACAAGAACCACTCAACAGATTTTGAAGTAAGGAGAGTCATGAAATAATTCCAAAATGCACAATTACAAATCTTTAAATCAATATCAGAAAATCGCTAAACTAAGATAAGATTTAAGAAGAATTAGGTCATAAGACACTTCAAGTGTTTGAGCTGCATGCTAGAAAAAGTGGTATATTTAAGCTGAGGAATGTACTTCAGCTTCAATGTGGACATTTCACTTACTGCCATCTTGTTAAGTCCTCTTCTTGGGAACATAATACACCGTAGCTATTTATCAAATAAACTTCTTCAACTTAGGAATAAAATAAAGCAATTAAACTATATCCCACTGCATGATTTAAGTTTAATTTAAATTTGAATGATTATTTATAGTTCGTGGCAATTTAAAGTACCACTATGTTTTAGAAAATCAGTTTAAAAATCTTTAAAATATTCATACCATTTAACTCAAAAATTCCACTTACAAATTAATTCAAGTATGAAAGCTATTTTATCTACAAAGAAACGTCAATTCATTATATATTGCAACAAATCACAGGAAACAACCTAGGTAACCAGCAAGCAGAAAATGGTTAAATAAGTTTTAACACCTACGTTCAATTGGAAATTATTTAGCTATTTACAATATTGTTTAGGGACTTCCCTGGTGGCACAGTTGTTAAGAATCTGCCTGCCAATGCAGGGGTCACGGGTTCGAGTCCTGGTCCGGGAAGATCCCCCATGCCGTGGAGTAACTAAGCCCGTGTGCCACAACTTCAGAGCCTGCGCTCTAGAGCCCATGAGCCACAGCTACTGAAACCCGAGTGCCTAGAGCCTGTGGTCCAAAACAAGAGAAACCACTGCAATGAGAAGCCCGTGCACCTCAATGAAGACTAAACCCCGCTTGCCGCAACTAGAGAACAGGCAACTAGAGAAAGCCCGCACGCAGCAACAAAGATCCAATGCAGTCTAACATAAATAAATGAATAAATTAAAAATATTGTTTAGAAAAACATGTTACACATGAAGCTATTTATAATGTTACATAATTAAAATAAAATATAACCAAAATGTAATTTATACAAAAAAAAACAGGAAAAGTAATTACAGGAAGTAGAACAAAATAACATTTTTAAAAATGGTGATTCAATGTTCTTTAAGTTCCAGTCATTTTTCTAAGTATTTTAAATATGTCAATTCATTTAAGCCCTTTAACAACCCCATGAATTAGGTACCATTATTATTGCCATCTTACAAATGAGGATGTAAGTCACAAGGATGTTAAATAAGTTGCTTAAATCACACAGCCAATCAGTAGAAGAGGCAATATTCAAACCCAGGCAGCCTAGAGCCAGAGACAACACTCAATGGCATAGCTATAATTATGTATCTAGGTTGGCATTTATCACTTTTTTTCCATTTTATCTATGTTGTGTCACATTTCATGGGAAATAATTATATATAGAAGTCTATTATCCAATACTGAATAACAATATCTAACTTTTAAATGAATGAAATTCAATAAATCAGAACTTCAAGACATTAAGATGGACAGTGCTCTTTCATCTGAACTTGAACTTCCCTGTTCTCTCTTATGGAGCAGTCTTTGGTACCCAGATGTCTAAATGGTGAGCAATGAGGTCCAAAATTGATGCTGAATTTTCTCTATGTCAGATAGCATACCAGGGTATCATTTAATTGCAATACCAGGAGGGTAACTGAAAAACATGAGATCACGCTGAAGCCATTAGTCTCGAGGCATAGGTGGAGACTGGCCAAGTGAAAAGGAAGTAGTTGTCTAAGTTAGATGGCAAGGGACACAATTAATAGTTCCCTAGATTTGCACAGGAGCCTCCTGAGGCTCATGTAACCACTTCCCAGCAGGTGTGCAGCCAGATACCTGAGAGAGCAAGATGAGCTAAGGAACCCCAGCTAGTAGTTGGAAACAAGGTTGCTACCCTAGGGAGGAGAGGGATATGGCAATGCTCCCACACCTCCCTGAAGAGCACAGCTCCATTTCCCTTGGTCTTTGCAAGGTGCACTATAGACATGCCCTGGAAATGCATCCGTTCTACTGTCATTTCCATCCTAGTGTGGCACTTCAGTGACCCTGTTTCAAGCCATACTAAGTTCAAAATCCTCACACTGAAACACAATCTAGGGCCACTTTATTCCAGAATCTGTGTGTTCCAATGATTGAAACCACAAATGTGAGCACTCCCCTATATAATCCACCTTTCTTTTCGTTATTGTTGTCTAATGTACTTTGGCATCATCCAATCAAAATTATAACAGATGGCTAAGGTTTATCCTCCTTTACAAGATGAGCAGACCTCACAATCTCATTCTAGACAACAATGACTTTAAAGTGTCCAATCAGGTGAGTTATCAAGACACCTAGCTTTCTAGTCTCATTCATATGTTTCAGAAGCACTCCTAACTCCATTCTCCTATTTTTTAAGTATTATTGAGTATTATCAAGGAGAAAGGATATCTGAACTAAGGTGTTAAAAGTAAAACAGTACAATTCAGTGTATATATTCAACACCTAGGCTAAGTGCTATCACAGTATCAACATGCTAGAAGGAAATATCCCTCTTGGAAATAATTGCAATATCATGTCTTCTTACCACCAAGTTTCCTTCACTTGATATTTTCTTAACACAAATAATGTGTATACATTGCCAAACACTTTAATCTTATTTTCTCTTGGTAACAGCTTGAAACAATGAAAAACAACTATGATTTATTTTACTAAATAAATGACTTATCAAGTGCTATAGGACCAGTATTGAGATCACTCTCACAGGCCATTACAATTTCAAATATTATGTTTCCTCACCCCCACCTGTTAGATGGGTATATTGCAATACATGGTTATTGTATATGTATATCTCCAAGAATTTTGTTTCATGTGATGAAACAGATTTTAGGGTTGTTGTGTTTTATATACCTAAACAGATTTTAGGGTTGTAAACCATCTTTGTCAAGTGCCTTATTGCTATAGAAATTAGACCTTAGCTGACACTATTTGCTCACAGTAATGCCCTATACAAACACAAATGCAGGTCGGGTGTTCTAAATGACATTAGTACTAAATCTTGATAACTGCCACAACATAATCCTGCTGTCTATTGAGTGAACTGTATGTCAACACTGGGTACACTTGGCTAAATTCTCAATGTGTGGCAATTATGGATGTGACCAAACTAAGCTTTTCTGGAACGTTTCAATCTTTATAAGCTTAGCATCTGTATCTGAGTTTATTCTATGCCAGAAGTTGACTGTAGCATCCATGAAAGGAAGTACTGCTACAGATACTCACAATATTAATTCTACATCTTTCTTAATGACACTTCCCAATTAATGTTTAATACAGTGTGCTAACACAGCCTTCACTGGGAAAGGAGGGCATCATAATGCTTGAATTCTAGCCACACAGTGGCTACTAATAGTCACAAGCCCTATATAACGCATTTAACTTTTCTGGAGTTAGTTTCTCATGTCTAAGCTATTTTGTAGCTCTCAAATCCCACGGGCCCTTATATCTCTTCTAAAGCAAACTCTGGATTTTTATTTTTCATCCAACAAATAATTTTTAACCCCCATTCCTATGCAAGCAATGCAAGATGTACAGTTTTACACATATTTCTTTCACAGAGATTACACATGCATATGCCAAGACATACACAAAATGCAAGAAATTAAAGAGGACTGTGATTAGTACCATAGGAAAGGTATATAAAAAATGCTCTGGAGTTTCAAGGAAAGAGCAGCAGACTATTTCCTACAGTCAACAAATATTAATAAAGGTCTACCAGATGACAGACAATGTGCTCTAGCCTTGGATTTCATGGATAAAATGTAGGCCTGCTTCTAATACTTGTTCGGCCCAGAGCAAGAATATATAAATAGAGACCTCAATATCACATGCCTGAATATTTAGAAATTGGACTAACAAACTATTAAATAAAGTATGTTTCATCATCCTACCTTGATGAGCATAATTTCACAATGACCTGGAAGATTGGATTCATATTAGAATTCTCAAACTTCCTTGCCTCTGGCTTTCAGCCCTTACTACTCCATCTTCTTCCCTTATTTTTCTATCTCTGATTCTACTTCATTCGTTTTGGGTCCTCATCTGTCCTTGTGAGAATACTCCAGCCTGTGTATCCAAGATCTTTCAGTGAAAGCCAAAGCTCCCACTGAAAAGCTGAAGAGGGTTTTAATAGATAGCATAAAAAACATTCTAGGTAGAAAAAAATAATTATTAAAACCTTTGCTGGAAGGAAGTTTCCAGGCTTGGTTGCAGAATGTTGAATTGTTCAGTTTTGCTAGAGTTTCAACAAAAGGAAAATATTAATGCTAAACCCATAAAAATAAGCCTAGATCATAATGTCAAGGGCTAAAAAGTTTGAACTTTATTTGGTAAGCAAAGAAGAGAGATTTGAAGGTTATTGAGCAGGGGTGACATAATCAAAGCTGTACTATAGGAAGATTAATTTGGCAGCCAAATGCAGAATGATTAGATTAGAAACAAGACTGGAGGCAGGGAGAAGAGTTATAACAATAGTTTAGGTAAGCAGTAATAAGACTGTTAACTAAGGCTAGGGTAATGTACAGGAAGAAAGGGCAGTGTGAGGCAGTAGGGAGAAGGAATTGACAGCCCCTGATGAATCATTGGTAATGGGAGGAAGAAGAGAGGTAAATCAAAGAACACTCAGAGGTCTTGAGCTTCTGTGACTAAAAGTGAATATTGGAAATCATCTGCAAGAAATCAGAAGGAGGAGCTAAATTGTAAGGTGAAAATGATGAGCGGCATCCGTGTATGTTGTGTTAGCAAAACTGGCAAACCTCCCCTCATGTGAAAATGCCATTGCAAACTTGGAAATGAAGGACTTGGGTTTGAAGAATCATCAGGAAATCACACAAAGAGGTAACTAAGTTTTAATAAATAAAAATAAAATTATGATACAAAAGATAAACTCTATTAAAATACAATATAGATTATAAAGCATTGTTTCTCAATAGAAAATGTCTAAAAATATTGTAGAAAAACACAGAAAAGAGAAAAAAAGCAAAAGATTTGAAAAGTCAATTTCCAAAAGAAAGAAAAATAACTCTACTAAAATATGAAAAAATTCTTTATCTTTTTTTTTTACTAAAATTGCAAATCAAAATCTAAGCTAACATCTTGATTTGAAATTAGCAAAGATTTCAATATATAATAATACCCATGTACATGAAGGAATGGAGATCATGAAACTTTATATAATTTTAGAGGAAGCATAAATTGATGCATATTTTCCACAATTTGTCAATCTGTATTGATTCTTAAGTATTTATGGCCTTTATCTCATAATTCAATTTAAAGAAATTTAACCAGAATGTGATTTAGAAAACAATTGCACATAATCTACATAGCTAATGTTTAGAATGATATTTTTTTAATTTAAAATTTCAATTTCCTATTTTCTAATAGTAAAACAATCATTGAATTTCCCTTTCTTTCCTTGGCTATCACAATATGAAATAAAATATAATCAAAAGATAAATTTCAATCTTTGTGAAGCCAGAAGATATCTGTAACCCTAAACATAATAAAGGTCAAAGAAGAATGCAGAAAGTTGCTGAAAAAGAATATCAAGGTTTCAGATCTCAGACAAAACCAGCAAAGTGTAGTTTTCCATAGTAGATGGCATATACTTTTGGAAGAAATCCAGCAATTTGTTATTTACAAAATAAGTACAAGCTGGTGGCAGGAAGCTTCCCGGACCTAGATGGCAACAAGTTGATGTCAGAGAGATTAACTTGTATGAGGCATTTCAATGGCAAAACAATTTTGCCATTGAAAAATTGTTTTCAATTTTTCAGGAAGCAGTCTTTCAGCAAGGCAGAGCAAAAGAAAGAAATTCTACATTGTTGGCAACTCTACAGCTTCTGATCTCCTTGGACCAGTAGAAGATAAGAGCCAAAAATTTTACTTACATGTAATGCACCTACAAAGGAAACTTCATTATGAACCAGAATATCTGGTAGTGTGAAACATGGCTCTACCTTGACCCCCATGTGATCCTCCTGCAAATACTGGTCCAACAATTTATTTCAATCAAATATGTAAAATTTTAAAAAGAAACAGCCCCAGAATCTGGCTAAGCTGTTTAGTGGGATGCTTTTCCTGTATAAGGCCAGTCTGTAAAGATTGGGAGAGGTCTCTGCTTTGTTTAATGTGCAGACACCAACATACAGATCCAAGGAAATGAAGAATCAGACAAAGATGTTCTAAAGGAACAGGATAAATCTCAAGAAACTGAATCTAATAAAATGGAGTTATAACATTTACCAGACAGAAAATTCAAAATAATTGTCATAAAGATGCTCACTGATGTCAAGAGAATAATTTATAAACAAAGTGAGATTTCAACAAAGAGATAGAAAGTATAAAAAAGGATCAAACAGAAATCACAATGCTAAAGAATGCAATAACTAAATTGAAAATTTCACTAGAGTAGTTCAACAGCAGACTAAATCAGGTAGAAGAAAGGACTGGTAAACTTAAGGACAAGCCACTGGAAAAAAATTCAAAGGAGTAAAAATTTTAAAAGAAAAAAAAAAGAGTAAAGAAAGCTTAAGGAACTTATGAGACAACATTAAACAGAAATGTATACATTATCAGAGCCTCAGAAGGAAGAGAGAAATAGAAAAAAACAGAAAGATTATTCAAAAACATAATAGCTGAAAATTTTCCAAATCTGAGTAAGAAAATGGACAAAAAGGTTGAAATCATATCAATATCTTTATTGAATACAATGGAGTGAAACTAGAAATCAATATCAGAAGGAAAACTGAATTCACAAATACACAGAAATTAAACAACACACTTTTGAACAATCATTGGGTCAAAGAAGAAATCAAAAGAGAAATCAGAAAATATCTCAAAATAAATAAAAATTAAAACACATTATACCAAAATTTATGGAATATAGTAAAAGCAATATTAAGAAGGAAGTTTATTACAATAAATGTTTATTTAAAAAATAAGGAACATCACGAACAACTAAACTTTACATCTCAAGGAGCTCATGAAGAACAAAGTAAACCCAAAGTTAGTATAAGGAATGGAATGACAAAGATTAGAGCAGAAATAAGCAAGATAGAAAATTAAAATGAAAAACTCAATAAAACTGAGGGTTTTTTTTGAAAATATAAACAAAATCACAAAACCCTTAACTAAAATAATTAAGAAAAAAAGACAAATAAATAAAATCAGAAATAAAAGAGATGTCATTACAATCGATTCCACAGAAATAAAAGGTTAATAAGATACTACTATAAACAATTATTCACCAGCAATCTATAACCTAGAAGAAATGTACAAATTCTGAGAAAAATACAATCAACCAATGTTAAATCATGAAGAAATAGAAAGTCTAAACCAACCTACAGCTAGTATAGAGATTGAGTGAGGAATCAACCCTCCCCTACCCACCCTCAACAATGATAAGTCCAGGACCAACTGGCTTCACTAGTGGATTCTATAAAACATTTAAAGAAGAATTAAAGCCAATTGTTCTCAAAATCTTCCAAAAAATTAAATAGGAGGGAACTTTTCCAAATGCATTTTATGAAGTCAGCATTACTTTGTTTCCAAAGCCAAAGACATAACAAGAAAAGAAAACTACAGGCCAGTTTCTCTGATGAATATAGATGCAAAAATCCTTAACAAAATACTAGCAAACCAAATCCAACAGCACATTATAATTATCATATATCATGACCAAGTGGGATTTATCCCTGAGATGCAAGGATGATTCAACATATGAAAATCAATTAATGTGATACCCAATATTAACAGAATAAAGAATTAAAATCACATCATCATCTCAATAGTTGGAGAAAAAACATTTGACAAAAATCAACACCTGTTGATAAAAGAACATATAGAAGAAATGTACCACAACCTAATAAAGGCTATGTATGAAAAGTTAAAAATTAGCATCATAGTCAATGGGGAAAAACTGAAAGCTTTCCCTCTAAGATCTGGACCAAGGAAAGGATGCCCACTATCACCACTTATCTTCAACATAGTACTGGGAGTCCCATTCAGAGCAATTAGGCAAGTAAAGGAAATACAATGCTTTCCACTTTCCAAACTGGAAAGGACGAAGTAAAATCTCCCCTTTTTAGCAGATGATATGATCTTATATAGGGAAAACATCAAAGACTCCATTAAAAGACTGTTAAAACTAATAAAAAAATTTAGTATAGATGTAGGGTACAAAAATTAACATAAAAAATCAATTGCAATTTCTATTAGCAATTAACTATCTGCAAATGAAATTAGAAAAACAATCTCATTTACAATAGTATCAAAAAGAATTAAATACTTAGGAATAAAGTTAACTAAGGAGAAGAAAGACTTGTATACTGAAAAATACATAACATTGATGAAAGAAAATTTAAAAGACACAAACAAATGAAAAGACATCCCATATGTTGTACTTAATAATACTGTTAAAATGTTCAGTGTCTAAAGTAATCTACAGATGCAGTGTAATCCCTATCAAATCTTCATGATTTTTTTTTACAGAAATAGAAAAAAGCAACTCATATAGAACCACAAAAGACCACAATCAGCCAAATCTATCCTAAGAAAAAAGAACAAAACTAGGGGTATCACACTTCCTGATTTCAAAATATGTTATACAAAGCTACAATAATCAAAATAATCTGGTGCCTGCATAAAATTAGACCAGAGACCAACGGAACAAAATGGAGAGCTCAGAAATAAGCTCATAAATATATGGTCAACTGATTTTCAACAGGTGTCAAGAAGGCACAATTGAGGAAGCACAGTCTCTTCAACAAATGGTTTCAGGAAAACTGAATATCCATATGCAAAAGAACAAAATTGAACCTTTATCTTATACCAAATACAAAAATCAACTCAAAATGGATTAAAGACTTAAATATAAGATTTGGAAGTATAAAACTTATAGAAAAACTTCATGAAATTGGTTTAACAATGATTCTTGGACATGACACCAAAAGCATGAGTAACAAAAAGCAAAAATGCATCAAACAAAATAGTTCTGCCCAGCAAAGAAAACAATCAACCATGTGAAAACGTAGTCTATGGAATGGGAGAAAAAATTCACAAACCATATATCTGATAAGGGTTAATATCCAAACTATTTAAAGAACTCCTACAACTCAATGGCAAAAAAAGTAATTCAACTTAAAAATGAACAAAAGTCTTGAATAGGCCTATCTCCAAAGAAGACATATAAATGTTCTAAAAAGCATGTGAAAAGTTGTTCAATATCATTAATTCTCAGAGAAATGCAAGTCACACCACAGTGAGATATCACTTCATACCTGTTAGGATGGCTAATATCAAAAAAAAAAAACAAAAGTCAACATGTGTTGCTGAGGATGTAGAGAAATTTGAACCCTTGCACACTGTACACGGGAATGCAAAATAATGCAGCTTCTATGGAAAACAGTGAAAGGGTTTCTCAAAAAATTAAAAATAGAACTACTGTATAATCCAGCAAGCACACGTCTGGATATTTATCTAAAAGAACTGAAGTCAAGATCTCAAAGTGATACTAGCACTTCCATGTTCATGACAGCACTATCTAAAAGAGCCAAGATGTGAAAGCAACCTAAGTGCCCATCCACAGATGAAAGGATAATGAAAATGTGGTATATGCATACAGTGGAATACTACACAGCTTTTAAAAAGAAGGAAATTCTGTAATATGAGACAAGATGCATAAACCTTGAGGACATTATGCTGAGTGGAATAAGCCAGTCACAGAAAGACTGATACTTCCTGATTCCATTTGTGTGTGATATCTAAAATAGTCAAAATCACAGATTCAAAGAGTGGAATGATGGTTGCTAGGGACTAGCGAGAGGGTGAAATGGGGAGTTACTGATCAAGGAACACAAAGTTTCAGTTTAGCAAGAGCTGCTATACAACATTGTACCTATAGTCAACAATAATGTACACTTAAAATTTTGTTAGGCAGGATGATCTCATGTTCAGTTTTCTTAACCACAATAAAATGAAATTTTAAAAAATAAATAAAGAAAAAATGGTTCTGGATCCCAGTGTGGCTCTTTCAGCATCAACTCTAGAGAGATACTCACAACTCCGTATACCTTACTGTATTTATTTTCTATTGCTGTATAAAAAATCACCACAAACTCTGTGACTTAAAACAATATCCACTTATTATCTTACAGTCTTAAGTCCAGGTAAACTCAGCTAGTTTCTCTGCATAGCGCTGAAATCAAAATGTTGACTGGGCTAGATTCTTATATGAAGTCTCAGGGGAAGAATTCACTTTCAAAATCATCCAGATTGTCGGCAGAACTTATTTTCTTGCAGCTATCATTCTGAGGTCCCCTTTCCTTGCTGGCTGTCAGCCAGAGTCCATCCTCTTGTCCTAGGGGCTGCCCAGATTCCTTGACAATGGCCCTCCTCATCTTCAAGCTAGTAACATAACATCAAATCCCATCCATGCTTTGAATCTCTCCGACTTCCTCTTTTGCCACCAGACAGAGAAAATTCTCTGCTTTTAAGGGCTTCTGTGATTAGATTAGGCCCATCTGGATAAACTCCCTTTTAAAGGTCAACCATTCTATTGTTATAGGTTGAAATATGTTTCCCAAAAAATATATGTTGAAGTCCTAACCCCCAGTGCCTCACAATGTGAAATTACTTGGAAACATGAGCCTTAAAAGGTTATCAAGTTTAAAATGAAGTTAAGGTGGGCCCTAATGCAATGTAAAAAGGGGGAATTTGGATACAGTGACAGATGCTTACAGAGGGAAGATGGTGTAAAGCCACACAAAAAGAACTCCATGTGAAGACAGAAGCAAAAATCGAACTGAGGAAGCCACAAGCCAAGGGATGCCAATGATTTCCCACCAGCACCACCACAACTACCACCAGAAGCTGCGAAGAGTCAGGAAGAGATTCCACCCAGTCAGAGAGAGTATGCTCCGGCTGACATCTTGATTTCAGACATCCAGGTTCCAGAACTGTGAGACAATAAATTTCTGTTGTTCAAAAGGAAAAGAAAGGAAAGGAGAGGAGAGGAGAGGAAAAGACACAGTCAGGATTGCAGTGAGGACTGGGAAAAGAGAGGTAATAAAAGTCAAAATTATCAAAGACTCAAAAGACAGTGATAGCTGAAAAAGAACACAGAACAAATGTAATTTTAAAACATTTTAAAATAACTTTTAAGAATATTATTTTAAAATTTCTAGAAATAAAAGATGACCCAAATATATAGACTGGAGCATTGCATCATGTCTCAGATAAAACTGATCTGGGATCATCAATACTGAACCACATGCTGGTAAAAATTTCTGGACTTCAAAAAAAGAAAGAGAAAAAATTACTAACATTTAACTTCAAAAAGAGTGAAAACATGAATAGTTGTATAACCATTTAAGAAAGTAGAAAGGTCTTTGCTTTATAAAGAAACTGGCCCATGTAGGGTTACAAATGAGTTTTACTAAACTTAAAATGAACAGCTAACTCCTATATCTATGAAAACACTCAGAACAGAAAACTAGAAAGATTCCAAGTCTGTCATAAGAAACTAACATCAATCCAATTCTAAAAGCTGTTAAACTTAGCACCCAAAAATAAAAAGTAGACTAATACACATTTACAAACTAAAATAAAATATTAATAAATTAAATGTTATTAAATGTTAAATGAATTTAAAGAATAATACACCACAATCAACATAGTAACCCTCAATATATGGAAGGTTACAGTAGGAAATCTATAAATAAAAATTTTGACATTCTTCAATGTCAAATGTTAACAGCTCCATGAAGAAAAATAAACAAATAAAGAGAAAAAGACACAACAAATTCTGATTCTAAAAACAAAGGAAAGTATGTAGGATCAGATAAAGTTTATCTATAGAAATTTATAAGGAAAACATTATAACCTGAAAAAAATAAGAAATAATCATATTAAAATTGTGATTATCAAAAAAAAATTGTGATTATCATACCATCATTCACTATTTTAAGAGCAGTTTTAGAAAGCACAATAAAACTTGAAAAATAAATTATCAATATGCTTATTAAAAAGAAAGGAGCCTAATGATATCACTTATATGTGGAATCTAAACAAGGCTACAAATGAATTTATCTACAAAACAAAAATAGTTACAGATGTAGAAAATAAATTTATGGTTACCAGGAAGTAAGGCAGGGGAGGGATAAATTGGAAGATTGGGATTGACACATACATACTACTATATATAAAATAGATAACTAATAAGGACCTACTGTATAACACAGGGAACTCTACTCAATACTCTGTAATGACCTATATGGGAAAAGAATCTAAAAAAGAGTGGATATATGTATATGTATAACAGAGTCACCTTGCTGTACACCTGAAACTAACACAACATTGTAAATCAACTATACCCCAATAAAAATTTTAAAAGAAAAGGAATCTAACTTTCACTATTTACAATGAGCTCAGATAGATTAAAAGGCCGACAAACTCATAAAAGCATAAATAGATTTACAAAAACTTTGTGAACTGCAAATTAAAATAACATAAAAATTGGAATAGAAAAATTTTTCAAAGGTAGAAAAGAAAAAATATTTTCTGAAATAAAGGAGAAATTTAATATGCACATCAAGGCAACAGCATCTCTTGGAAATACGTATGCCTAACAACTAGTATTATGACATGGCCTAGCAATGTTATTGGATTTAATATATTAAATAAGGAAGTCACCTATAGGAGGAAACAACTAAAGTAAAAATGAAACAATAATCAAGTAGACAAAAAAGGACATAGAAGACTTAATAATATAAAAAGTAACATACATATTTGTGTATGAATGTATATATATATATATATACATATTCCCTATTCTAAAAGCAGGGTAATGTATGATCATTTCAAAGACACAAAAATTTAATTAAACTAAAAAATTGAATTGTAAATTTTGAAATATAACTACTTCCTCTAGTTTTCAAAATCTGAGCATCTAAAAAAATTAAGCCTATCCCTTAATTTTAAAAAAAAAGACCTACAGATGCTCTGAGGTACATTCTCCCTAGCTGCAGCAAGCTCAGTAAAACTACTTTTTTTTTTGGACCACAGGTGTATTTCTGGTGGTCTTTGGCTGTGGATTTTAATACCTGCCTCAAAGAAGTTGTTAAAAAGACTTATGTGCATCCTTAATATGGAATAGCCTACAATTTTAATAACATGGACAGATCTCCAAGACATATTTTTACATGAAAAGGCAAGTTTTAGAGCTGTATGGAAACTATGTCCAATTCATATTTTAAAAATAATTACATGTGGGCTTCTCTGGTGGCGCAGTGGTTGAGAGTCCGCCTGCCGATGCAGAGGACATGGGTTCGTGTCCCGGTCCGGGAAGATCTCACATGCCGTAGAGAGGCTGAGCCCGTGAGCCATGGCCACTGGGCCTGTGTGTCCGGAGTCTGTGCTCCACAATGGGAGAGGCCACAACAGTGAGAGGCCCGCGTACCGCAAAAAAAAATAATGATAATAATTACATGTGTAAAAGAATTCACGTAATTAAATACATTGGAAATGTACTCAAATTTGAATATCAAATTTTCCAGGGGAGGAGAGAAGAGTAGAAAGATTTGAATAAAACTTAGATGTTTTATTCCATATATTTCTGGAATGTTTGGATATTTCAATAAAAGTATTTTCGGGCTTCCCTGGTGGCGCAGGGGTTGAGAGTCCGCCTGCCGATGCAGGGGACACGGGTTTGTACCCCAGTCCAGGAAGTTCCCACATGCCGCGGAATGGCTAGGCCCGTGAGCCATGGCCGCTGAGCCTGCGTATCCGGAGCCTGTGCTCCGCAACGGGAGAAGCCACAATAGTGAGAGGCCCGCGTACCGCAAAAAAAAAAAAAAAAGTATTTTCATTTATTCAGTGTTTAAAAATCAAAATGCATTTTTGAAAGGATTATCTGACAAAGACCAAAGTTAGACATCTCCAAGAGCCAACTACTTTAATAATTATGCAATTTTTCCTGGTTATTTATTTTTTTCAAAAGCAGAGTAAGAAATAGTCTATAAGTTCAGAAGGAAAGGGGAGATACTGAAAGTATTTACCTCATCTACTAACTGATGGCTGGAAGAATACCTGTCTTTAGTTTAAACTTATGATTTCATTAAAATGTATAATGCTTTAAAGTATATAGCACTTTAAGTAATTGTTAATTATATTTAAAGGTGAACAATTTAGGATTCCTTCCTCAGAAAGACACTGGGAAAATTTGAAATAGAGAGGGAGAACATCGAAAGAAAAGGAGGGAGAGTTGCAAGTCCCCAAACACCAAATATAAGCTCAGGTACTTGACAAAAATACCTAGGGTGTGGGGCTTCCCTGGTGGCGCAGTGGTTGAGAGTCCGCCTGCCGATGCAGGGGACACAGGTTCGTGCCCCGATCCGGGAGGATCCCACATGCCGCAGAGCAGCTGGGCCCGTGAGCCATGGCCACTGATCCTGTGCGTCCGGAGCCTGTGCTCCGCAACCGGAGAGGCCACAACAGTGAAAGGCCCGCGTACCGCAAAAAAAAAAAAAAAAAAAAAAAAAACCTAGGATGTGAATTTTAAGTTAACACAAAGGACAGGTCTTCTTCATTAAAATATCAAGTGAAAGAATATGAGTGCAGTTAAAGGCAGAAAAGGGTGTTGAACTCATTAACTACTTTTAAATATTTTAAAATATAAAAAATAAGAAGTTGGATTTGCATGCTTAAGTCAAAAAAGGAAGACACAAGGAAGAATAGTGATATAAACACTAATGTTGTAATAGACTTCAATAGGACCCTGATGTCCAGGTCCAATGTTTCACTGCCACTTAATACATTCTTAATTTCTGATGAATATCTTCCAAACAATTTAGACTCTAAATTTGACAAGTAAATAAAGACTGGAAATTTAAAATACCCCAGGAGCAACTGACCGAAGCATCTCATTCTCCATGACAAAATAATGTTATAAAGATAGGATGTTAAATGTAAATCCAACACAAACTAGACCAAGACTTGAGGACACAGGGAGGGGGAAGGGAAAGCTGGGATGAAGTGAGAGTGACATGGACTTATATATACTACAAAATGTAAAATAGATAGCTAGTGGGAAGCAGCTGCATAGCACAGGGAGATCAGCTCAGTGCTTGTGACCACCTAGAGGGGTGGGATACGGAGGGTGGGAGGGAGACTCAAGAGGAAGGAGATATGTGGATATATGTATAGCTGATTCACTTTGTTATAAAGCAGAAACTAACACACCATTGGAAAGCAATTATACTTCAAAAAAGATGTTAAAAAAAACTGCTCTAAAAAACTAGACCAAGAAATAATTATGTGCAAGTTTTCTCTTAATATAAAACGAGAAAGCCTGTCCAGCCTAGACGATCCAAACAAAATCATGATAGTCATAATGCAGCGTTACAGGGTCTTACATATGATTCACCTAAGTTTCGCCCTATTGATATATTTTCATTTTCTTAGGGAAGTGGGATATTCTTTTCTAAAGGAGTAGATTTTATTAACTTCTTGGGGAGAGGGGGTGTGTCTAATAAAAACAGAATTCTCACTAATCTAACTCACTCTTACTTTTTAAAAGAATATATTTGGAGAAATATTAATATATTCTGCTTGGCAAGGAAGGTGAACAGGAAATTTAAACACCAAATAGCAAAGGTAACCAGATAACCTTTCAGGTCCCTTTCAACCCAGGCAGTCTATGATTCCAAACCAAACCAGGCTGCAGTCAAAATGCAGACATTGAATCAAAATCATCTGCTAGTATCAGACATCCCTTATAAGCTTAAAGTCCGGTCATTAGGTGAGCTTAGTTACTGTTATGTCATTACTTCTAAGCTATCCCAGCAGACAGTGAGGATATATGTGCTAAGTCATACATATACACATAATGTCTATAATTTTTTCTCAATCTATGTATATCCATATATCTATATACAGATTTAGATATAGCTATATAAAATGTGTGTATGTATATAGTATATGTAGTTCATACTGATAAATCCAAATCCAATCCAAAACCACATGTTCTTCTTGTCTTCACTTTTTCATTTTTGTAACTTCCCTCTCACTGACAAACCTGACTTCCATCATTGTCAAAATAATTGCTCATTTCCCCAAGCCTAGGATACATCAAGAGCAGTTTCAGTATTATTATTAATCCATACACCTGCAAAATACAAACCTGCTAACTAGAGTTCAGGATTTATTATAATCCTCTTATTTTTTTGGAGAGGGGGAACATACATTAAGAAAAATGCATGTCTTATATCTATAACTTAGCTAGTTTTGACAAATAAACACTCCCATTTAATTGTCATACTCTCATAAGATATAGAACATGTCCATTACCCTCAAAATTTCCTTAGCATTCTTCTTATACAATCCTCCCCTCTTACTAGGTGACATAAATTCGTTTTTTCTGCTATGGAAATTCATATAAATGGAATCATACATTATGTACTACTTTGTGTCTAGCACTTTTTGCTCATAATAATATCTTTTGCTCATAATAATAATTCATGCATGTATTGTACTTAATCAGTAGTTTAATTTTCTTCCTGGGTAGTATTTCTCTATATATAAATATACCACAATTTCTTTTACCCATTATCCTGTTGATAAACATTTTAGATATTTCAAGTTTTTACTATTACGAATAAAGTTTCTATGAACATTCTTGAACAATATCTTTGTGGTTATTTATTGTCATTTCCATTAGATAAATACAGGCATTTCTGCTATAATGTCACATACATGTTCTTAAAAATTACCATGCTATGAAAAATTGTGCAATAATAAAAGACAGGGCTTATGGGGAAAATGAGATTTGGGGCATGACACTCAATACTGTTGTCAGTAAAACATAACAACAACAACAACAAAAAACCCTTATGAAAACAGTTAAACTCTTATACACATTTAATGACTAAGAGTACAAAAACTACAAGTATGGATCTCGTTTCTCATGAAAAAAGAAGATGGCTTGTAGAAGTGGGAATTCAAAGGGTTGCAGTTTGAGAGTTATTTTAAGGATTATCGGAAATAAGAAGAAAAGCTGTAATACCAGATGTGGATGGGTGTGGCTCATAACACAGGGATGAATTGTGAAGTAACTTGTAGATGTTTGATATATGTACATATGTGTATTTGATTTACGTGCATATATTTCTATACAGCTAATTTCAGCCGAACTTAGTGTTTTCTGCACTGTTTTTCATTGACAAAATTATAAATAAACAAGTAAAATATGTGTATTGTGCTCAGATTGCTCCCTAATATATCAATGGCATTGAATAAAATTTGCATTTTTAAAATAAGCATTATAGCAGAACTGACTGTACCTAGAAACACATTTGCTGAGTCCTAAGGTATGTATATATTTAACTTTATAAGAAACTGCCAAATTGTTTCCCATATCATTTGCACTGTTTTAGACTCCCACTAGCATTGATTTCATTGATTTCTGCTATTATTATTTTATTCTTTCTATTTATTTTAAGTTTAATTTGCTCTCCTTTCTAGCTTCTTAAGTTGGAAATTTAGATAATTCATTTTAAACTTAATTAAATGTCATCAATTTCCTTGTAAATACTGCTTTAGTAACTCCTTACATATTGTGATATATTGCATTTTCTTTATCATTCAGTTTGAAATATTTTCTAATTTTCTTTTCAGTTTTTTATTCATGCATTATTTATGTTATTTATAAGTATGTTTTTTAATCACCAACATTAAAACAGTTTCAAATACCTTATAATTGATTTATATTTTGTTTTTGGTCATATATGTGTAAGATTTCAATATTTTTAAATATACTGAGGTTCTTTTTAGAGCCCCAAATATGGTCTATCTTAATAAAAGTTCCTTTCATACTGAATAAGTGTGTGTATTATAAATATTTAGGAGGTCAAGTACTGTAAATATAAATAAGGTCAAGGTGGTTGAAGGCTTGTTCACATCTATACCATTACTGACTTTTTGTCTGGTTTTTCTAACAGTTACTCTGTTTGTCAGATTGGGTAATGTATTTTGAACCATCTTCAAGTTCACTGATCCTGTATTCTGCTATCTCCAATTTACAAGGTCATTTTGTGAATCTTTCATTATCAGTTTGACAATTCTAAGTTCTAGGCTTTCCATCTGGTTCTCTTTTATAAGCTCCATTTCTCTGTTGAAATTCTCCATCTATTTTATCATTATGAATACATTTTTCCTAAGTTCTTGAACATATTTATAATAGATGTTTTAAAATTCTTTCCTGCTAACTGCAATATTTTTGTCATTCATGATCAAATTCTATTCACTGATTTTATCTTGAGTATAAATGGCATTTTCTCATTTCTTCCCATGTCTAGGAATGTTTGATTATACACTGAATATTGTGATAATACAAAAGTGTTGTTTCTTTTCTATCAATTGGTTAAATTGAATGTACTCAAACTTTAAATTCTCTCTGTCTTGCAGGGATCAGCAGCTGAAATTTTTGCCCATTTCTTTCAGCCTTCTGGTTGTTGCTTTTTGTCAGAAAGTTGGAGTGTTCCTTGAGGGTTTGAGTGGATAAGGTGGAGGTTATAGGCACATTTTGGAACTGATCTTTCTGTGGGTCTCTTACTGCCAGCATTTTTCTCCTTACTTTTCAGCTGCCCTGAAAGCTCTAAACTTCTAAAAGACACGAAGTTTGAAGTTTTTTGCTTCATTTCTAACTTCCATCAGATGAAAATTTATGTAATTTGAAATTTTACCCATCTAATTCCCTTGTCTTAAGTTTAAATTCTCTCCCAATTTCTGCCTGTTTCAATCACTCTCATTGCTTTAGAATACTTGTTCTTAATTTGTTCAGAGCTTATAATTGTTGTCTAAAGAGTCTTAGTCAGGAGATTAATTCAAGATGGCAGAGTGAAAGGATGTGTGTTCACTCCTTCTTGCGAGAGCACCAGAATCACAAGTAACTGCTGAACAATCATCAACAGGAAGACAATGGAATTCACCAAAAAAAATACCTCACATTCAAAGACAAAGGAGAAGTCACAAAGAGATCATAGGAGGTGCACAATCATGATAAAATTAAATCCCATAACTGCTGAGTGGGTGACTCACAAACTGGAGAACACTTATACCACAGAAGTCCACCCACTGGAGTGAAGGTTCTGAGCCCCATGTCAGGCTTCCCAACGTGGGGATCCAGCAATAGTAGCAGGAATTCCAGAGAATCAGACTTTGAAGGTTAGCAGGATTTGATTGCAGGACTTTGATAGGACTGGGAAACAGAGACTCCACTCTTGGAGGGCACACACAAAGTTGTGTGTACATTGGGACCCAGGGGAAGGAGCAGTGACCCCATAGGAGACTGAACCAGACCTACCTGCTAGTGTTGGAGGGTCTCCTGCAGAGGTGGGGGGTGGCTGTGTCTCACCGTGAAGACAAGGACACTGTCAGCAGAAGTTCTGGGAAGTATTCCTTGTTGTGGGCCCTCCCAGACACTGCCATTAACCCCACCAAAGAGCCAGGTAATCTCCAGTGTTGGGTTGCCTAAGACAAAACAACGAACAGGGAGGGAACGCAGCCCCACCTATCAGCAGACAAGCAGATTAAAGTTTTACTGAGCTCTGCCCACCAGAGAAACACCCAGCTCTACCAACCACCCTCCCATCAGGAAACTGGCACAACCTTCTTAGATAGCCTCAGCCACCAGAGGACAGACAGCAGAAGAAAGAAGAACTACAGTCCTGCAGCCTGTGGAACAAAACCCACATTCACAGAAAGACAGACAAGATGAAAAGGCAGAGGGCTATGTACCAGATGAAGGAACAACATAAAACACCAGAAAAACAATTAAATGAAGTGGAGATAGGCAACCTTCCAGAAAAAGAATTCAGAATAATGATAGTGAAGATGATCAAGAACCTCGGAAAAAGAATGGAGACAAAGATCAAGAAGATGCAAGAAATGCTTTAAAAAGACTGAGAAGAATTAAAGAACAAACAAACAGAAATGAAAAATACAATAACTGAAATAAAAAATACATTAGAAGGAATCAATAGCAGAATAACTGAGGGAGAAGAACGGATAAGTGATCTGGAAGACAGAATGGTGGAATTCACTGCTGTGGAACAGAATAAAGAAAACAGAATGAAAAGAAATGAAGACAGCCTAAGAGACTTCTAGGACAACATTAAATGCAACAACATTCACATTATAGGGGTCTCAGAGGAAAGAGAGAGAGAAAGGACCCAAGAAAATATTTGAAGAAATTATAATCGAAAACTTCCCTAACTAGGGAAAGGAAATAGCCACCCAAATCCAGGAAGAACTGAGAGTCCCAGGCAGGATAAACCTAAGGAGAAACACACTGAGACACATAGTAATCAAATTGACAAAAATTGAAGACAAAGAAAAATTATTGAAAGCAACAAGGGAAAAATGACAAATAACATACAAGGGAACTCCCATAAGGTTAACAGCTGATTTCTCAGCAGAAACTCTACCAGCCAGAAGGGAGTGGAATGATATACTTAAGGTGATGAAATGGAAGAACCTACAACCAAGATTACTCTACCCCTCAGGGATCTCATTCAGATTCGACGAAGAAATCAAAAGCTTTACTGACGAGCAAAAGCTAAGAGAGTTCAGCACCACCAAACTAGCTCTACAATAAATGCTAAAGGTACTTCTCTAAGTGGGAAACACAAGAGAAGAAAAGGACCTACAAAAACAAACCCACAGGGGCTTCCCTGGTGGCACAGTGGTTGATGGTCTGCCTGCTGATGCAGGGGACACGGGTTCATGCCCCAGTCTGGGAAGATCCCACAAGCCGCAGAGGAGATGGACCTGTGAGCCATGGCCACTGAGCCTGCACATCTGGAGCCTGTGCTCTGCAACAGGAGAGGCCACAACAGTGAGAGGCCCGCTACGGCAAAACAAAAACAAGAACAAAAACAAAAACAAAACCTTAACAATTAAGAAAATGGTAATAAGAACATACATATCAATAATTACCTTAAACGTGAATGGATTAAATGCTCCAAGCAAAAGACACAGGCTCACTGAATACATACAAAAACAGGATCGATACATATGCTGTCTACAAGACACGCACTTCAGACCTACGGACACATATAGAATGAAAGTGAGGGGATGGAAAATGATATTCCATGCAAATGGAAATCAAAAGAAAGCTGGAGTAGCAATACTCATATCAGATAAAATAGACTTTAAAATAAAGAATGTTAAAAGAGACAAGGAAGGACACTACATAATGATCAAGGGATCAATCAAAGAAGAAGATATAACAATTATAAATATATATTCACCCAACGTTGGAGCACCTCAATACTTAAGGCAGGTGATAACAGCTATAAAAGAGGAAATTGTCAGTAACACAATAACAGTGGGGGACTTTAACACCTCACTTATACAAATGGACAGATAAACCAAACAGAAAATTAATAAGGAAATAAAAGCTTTAAATGAAACAATAGACCAGATAGATTTAATTGATATTTATAGGACATTCCATCCAAAAACTGCAGATTACACTTTCTTCTCAAGTGCACATGGAACATTATCCAGGATAGATCTCATCCTGGGTCAAAAATCAAGCCTCAGTAAATTTAAGAAAATTGGAATCATGTCAAGCATCTTTTCTGACCACAATGCTATGGTATTGGAAATCAATTACAGGGAAAAAAATGTAAAAAAACAAAAACACATGGAGGCTAAACAATATGTTACTAAATGACCAAGAGATCACTGAAGAAATCAAATAGGAAATAAAAAAAAATACCTAGAGACAAATTACAATAAAAACACGATGATCCAAAACCTATGGGATGCAGCAAAAGCAGTTCTGAGACAGAAGTTTATAGCAATACAAGCCTACCTCAGAAACAAAAACCTCAAATAAACAATCTAATCTTACACCTCAAGGAACTAAAGAAAGAAGAGCAAACAAACCCCAAAGTTAGTAGAAGGAAAGAAATCATAAAGACCAGAGCAGAAATAAATGAAATAGAAACAAAGAAAACAATAGCAAAGATCAGCTGGTTCTTTGAGAAGATAAACAAAATTGATAAACCATTAGCTAGACTCATCAAGAAAAAGAGGGATAGGACTTAAGCCAATAAAATTAGAAATGAAAAAGGAGAAGTTACAACAGACACTGCAGAAATACAAAGCATCCTAAGAGACTACTACAAGCAACTCTATGCCAATAAAATGGACAACCTGGAAGAAATGGACAAATACTTAGAAAGGTATACCCTTCCAAGTCTGAACCAGGAAGTAATAGAAAATATGAACAGACCAATCACAAGTAACGAAATTGAAACTGTGATTAAAACTCTTCCAACAAACAAAAGTCCAGAGTCACATGGCTTCACAGGTGAATTCTATCAAATATTTAGAGAAGAGCTAACACCCATATTTCTCAAACTCGTCCAAAAAATTGCAGAGGAAGGAACACTCCCAAACTCATTCTATGAGGTCACCATCACCCATACAAAAAACAGACAAAGATACTACAAAAAAAGAAAACTACAGACCAACATCACTGACGAATATAGATGCAAAAACCCTCAACAAAATACTAGCAAACAGAATCCAACAACACATTAAAAGGATCATAGACCATGATCAAGTGGGGTTTATCCCAGGGATGCAAGGATTCTTCAATATACACAAATCAATCACTGTGATACACCCTACTAACAAACTGAAGAATAAAAACCATATGATTGTCTCAATAGATGCAGAACAAGCTTTTGACAAATTTCAACACCGATTTATGATAAAAACTCCCCAGAAAGTGGGCATAGAGGCAAACTACCTGAAAATAATAAAGCCCATATATGAGAAACCCACGGTAAACATCATTCTCAATGGTGAAAAACTGAAAGCAATTCCTCTAAGATTTGGAACAAGACAAGGATGTCCACTCTCACCACTATTATTTAATGTAGTTTTGGAAGTCCTAGCCAAGACAATCAGAGAAGAAAAAGAAATAAAAGGAATACAAATTGGAAAAGAAGAAGTAAAACTGTCATTGTTTACAGATGACATGATATTATACATAGAGAATCCTAACAATGACACCAAAAAACTACTAGAGCTAATCAATGAATTTGCAGGATACAAAATTAATGCACAGAAATCTCTTGCATTCCTATACACGAATGATGAAAAATCTGAAAGACAAATTAAGGAAACATTCCCATTTACCATTACAACAAAAAGAATAAAGTACCTAGGAATAAACCTACCTAGGGAGACAAAAGACCTGTATGCAGAAAACTTTAAGACACTGATGAAAGAAATTAAAGATGATACAAACAGATGGAGAGATAAACCATGTTCTTGGATTGGAAGAATCAATATTGTGAAAATAACTATACTACACAAAGCAATCTAGAGATTCAATGCAATCCCTATCAAATTACCAATGACATTTTTTACAGAACTAGAACAAAATTCTTAAAATTTGTATGGAGACACAAAAGACCCCGAATAGCCAAATCAGTCTTGAGGGAAAAAAAAGGAAGTGGAGGAATCAGACTCCCTGTCTTTGGACTATACTACAAAGCTACAGTAATCAAGACAATATGGTACTGGCACAAAAACAGAAATATTAATCAATGGAACAAGATAGAAAGCCCAGAGATAAACCCACACACCTATGGTCAACTAATCTATGACAAAGGAGGCAAGGATATTCAAAAGAGAAAAGACAGTCTTCAATAAGTGATGTTGGGAAAACTGGACAGCTACATGTAAAAGAATGAAATTAGAACACTCCCTAACACCATACACAAAAATAAACTCAAAATGGATTAAAGATCTAAATGTAATACTGGATGCTATAAAACTCTTAGAGGAAAACATAGGAAGAACACTCTTTGACATAAATTACAGAAAGATCTTTTTGGATCCACCTCCTAGAGTAATGGAAATAAAAACAAAAATAAACAAATGGGACGTAATGAAACTTAAAAGCTTTTGCAAAGCAAAGGAAACTACAAACTGCATGATAAGACAACCCTCAGAATGGGAGAAAATATTTGCAAAAGAATCAATGGACAAAGGATTAATCTCCAAAATATATAAACAGCTCATGCAGCTCAATATTAGAGAAACAAACAACCCAATCCAAAAATGGGCAGAAGACCTAAAAAGACATTTCTCCAAAGAAGACATACAGATGGCCAGGAAGCACACGAAAAGCTACTCAACGTCACTAATTATTGGAGAAATGAAAATCAAAACAATGAGGTAACACCTCACACCAGTTGGAATGGGCATCATCAGAAAATCTACAAACAACAAATGCTGGAGAGGGTGTGGAGAAAAGGGAACCCTCTTGCACTGTTGGTGGGAATGTAAATTGATCAAGCCACTATGGAGAACAGTATGGAAGTTCTTTAAAAAACGAAAAATAGAATCACCATATGACCCAGCAATCCCACTGCTGGGCATATACCCAGAGAAAAACATAATTCAAAAAGACACATGCATCCCAATGTTCATTGCAACACTGTTTACGATAGCCATGGAAGCAACCTAAATGCCCATCGACAGACGAGTGGATAAAGAAGTTGTGTTACAAATATACAATGGAATATTACTCAGCTATAAAAAGGAACGAAATTGGGTCTTTTGTAGAGACGTGGATGGATCTAGAGACTTTCATACAGAGTGAAGTATGTCAGAAAGAGAAAAACAAATATTGTATATTAATGCCTATATGTGGAACCTAGAAAAGTGGTACAGTTGAACCAGTTTGCAGGGTAGAAATAGACAGATGTAGAGAACAAACGTGTGGACACCACGGTAGGGGGGAAAGTGGCGGGTGTAGCAGTGGTGGTGGGATGAATTTGGAGATTGGGATTGACACATATACACTAATATGTATAAAATGGATAACTAATAAGAACCTGCTGTATAAAAAAATAACTAAAATAAAATTTAAACATTCAATACAAAAAAAAAAGAAAGAGCCTTAGTCAGATCCAATTTAATCTACTATTCTTAGTATGCAGTCTTATCACTGGTTAAATTTTAACTTATTTATTAATTTAATCCAACATATACTATGCTCCCACTATGTTTCAGATATCCTTCTGTGCACCAAGGATGCAAAGAATATGACTATAACCTAGATCTTTATAGGCAGGAAGTCATAGTATAGAACAATTATTCTGACACAATGCAATAAGATAAATTAAGGGAGTATTATAGGAGCACAAATGGAGAACTCATAGGTATATCTCTATCTCTTATCTTTCTTCAAGTTCGGTAACACTTTTCCACTTGAGATAATTCTAAGTCATGAAATTTGAGTATTTTATTTATGCCATGATGACTAGGGAGTCCCCTAGAATTGACTTGATCAGGATAGACTCTCAAAAATATTTAAATACATTAATGTGAGAAATTGTTATGATTGAAGTTTTGTTGGTTGGTTGGTTGATTGGTTGATTTAATAACTAGCCATGTTAGTGGTCTGGTGGGTAAACATCATGTAACTTATTTTAGAGCACACCGCTATTTATAAAAGCAAAAAAAAAAAAAAAGAAACTACTTAAACATTCAAAAAATTTAGGCCCAATAAAAAATCTTAGACGAATATTTAGGAGACTCTATTTACAAGATTGAAAAGATCTTTCCAAACTAAGAAATAAAATATAGATATTATAAAAATGTTTTTATGCAAAATATATTAAACGCTAGAAATGTAACAATTTACAAAAAATTGCAATGCAAATGACAGATGAAAGACTAACTCTCTGGAATGCATAAAGAAATTTTGCAAAATGATAACAAAGAGCTTAACAACCTACAACATACAAATGAAAATAATATGAGCACACAATTCAGCAAAGAGCAAATCCAAATTGCTGATAAACATGTGAAAACATGCTCCGTGTTTATAGGTGTCAGGAAAGTATGAATTAAGTAAAAAAGACAGCCACTTAATGCTGAGTCAGAATGTAAAATGTACTCTCATACATTGTTGCAGCAATTTTGGAAAGTAACCCTGCAATATCTGCTAAAATTCAAAATACACATGCCCTTCATTCCAACAATCCAGTTCCTGGGATTTGTCTCATATAACCAAAAGCACCAGAAGGTAAGGATAGATACACAGAGGGGCTCATCACAGTACAGTTTTATAAAAGAAAAGATAAAGGAATTTTTGAGGTTCATTTTTGTAAACTCAGAACATTCCCTAATGCTATCAAAGTCAGTGGTTTAGTCACGACGTTCTGGATTCAAAGTCTTAGTCAGCTGATGCACTACATAAAGTTAACCCAATACGTAAAGCAGATGACATCAGATAACTCACTGCATAGACTGAAGCCAATTAGGGGAGGAGCAAGGCAGTAATATTATACAACTTGGAGTGGTCTGTGAGGAGCTCTATTTGAAATTCAGTACTCTATTTTATCACCCCCTAAATTGGCCTAACTGATTTCCTCTGTACTATCGTGTCCTTATATCTTACTTAAACTCCTCTTAGACAGGTGCTGAGTTCCTCTCCCCATCCAGGACCTATCACAGTGCTTGCTGCTATATATGATATTAATAAATGTGGGTTATTTGTTGAGCTAAGGGACTTTATAGTCTGTGTTATTGTCTGAGATGCTCAGCTGAAAAAATATATTTAATGTCCTTTAAAACGATATGAGTGACAATTGTAATCAATTTTGGTGTGAGCTTCTCAAATGCCATGATGGATTCAGTTAGGTATCTGAATATGGACAACTTCCTACAAGTTTACATTATAAACAGGAAAACATGTCATGAGTCTTTGTGAAATTATAAAAGAATATTACTTAATGAAGTTCTGTGATAACATTTTTCTAATCTCAGAAAGTTTTTATTTTTCAAATTGTCTAATTTTTTTTGTTTTTCCCCATTATTAGGTCAATGAAGAATAACAATATTAAAAGTTGCAGTTCTTTGAAAAGCCTTCACAAAAAAAGCATTAAATAAAAAAGACTTTAGCCAAACATACTGACAAGATTATAGTAGCTCACATAATCTAACTTGCATTTACTCTGTAATTACCTAGGAAAAGGTTCAGAAGTATAATTCATTCATGTCGCAGCATAACAAACAAAAAGATATGTGATGAAACCATGAACTAGGTTATAAAATTAGTCATTGGTATTGTTCTTTCTGATGCCACCAACACCATCCAAAGCAAAGGCAGAATGCCACTTACAGCTTCATTCTTTGGGTGCCCTGTCCAGTAGTACTTTCTCCCTCACCTGCTCTGTGAAACAATTGTTCTTCTCTTCCTAATAGCATAAAGAATGCATGTAATTCATTGCAAACCTTAGAGAGCCTTAGTACACAAACATATCTGAAATTTTAGTAGCATCATTGCAATACTCTGCAGTGCAAGACAAAAATTTGGGAAAAAAGAGAAAACAAAATTAATTAACTTCTGACATTATACCTTAGAATAATTAATGATTGAGTTCAAATTAAACCATCACCCATAAAGGTTCTCATTCTTCCCTGATTATATTATCACATATTAAATTTTAGCTACTAATTCTGGAAAATATAAAGAGAGTTCAGTGAATATCTTTTTGCTGGCTTTCATGTTTAAATGAGACTGTGTTCAAAACATTTAATGAAAAAACCCTACTCAATAAATATAGTTTTCAAATATTTCAAACATTCAGAAATGCCACACAAGACAATAATTTTGACTCTGAACCTGTTCCTTCACTTGTGAAATAATATCCATACCATAGATTATTACAAATAGTGAATACAATTTTACATGTAAAATATCTAACTCAGCATTTAAACCATAGTAAGTAATCACCAAGTTTTGATTCCCTTTACATAGTTCAGGTGGTCTGTTTGAATACTATATTGAATATAGTAATAAAAATAGAAAATTATAAAAATAATATTACAAATATAAATCTGCACAGGTTGGACATAGAAATATTTATAAAAATAACTTCCTTAACCACTGAAACTTGGAAGTACCTCATATAGGAATACACAAGAAGTATAAAATCTATATTGCTCCCCATGGGTGATCTATTTTCTGCTCAGACCTCAAGTAGTAGATATCCTTCCAATTAAAAGTGAGGGATAATGCCATCATTCTTATTTTACAAGGATAGAATGGACAGGACAGAAAACAAAGGCAACTGGCTAGAAAACCCAGCATCTAGATGGTAACATTGATGTTTTTTTTACCAAATATGTATCCCAGCTCTGTCCTTCTTTATCAGAATATCTAATAATGGGAGGGAAAAGGAGGAAAGAGATAAGGAAGTTATAGTTTTTGCTTTTTGTGTTAAAAATCTCTAGAGCTTCAGCAAAAAAATCCAAATATGCTTGATAAGATAAACTAATGAAAGATACTTTGGGGAATTTTTATGGCATTCTTAAGCTATTTACTTTTATATTGTATTATATTATGGGTTCATAACTTTCTTGAAATATGGGCTTATAAAAAAATATAACATAATATGGACTTATAAAAAAATATAATAAAAGCTATGGACCCTCTCCCTTTAAAGGAAAAGAATATCATATAGATCCAGTGAGTTCATAGACCTTCTAAAGCCCATCCATAGACTCTTTCTTATTCCCTAGTCTTTGGTTTATGAATTCTTTATGTATAGGAATTAGCTAAAACATTGATGTAGTCATCATGGGATTAAAAGTTTTATTTCAAATGCCCCTAATTCTCATACTTGGACCCACTGAGATCCATGAAGTACAGAATATTTTATGTCATTTTTCATTTAAAAAATTACATTGTCGCCTCCAAATAAGTATTAGTACATTTTAAATAAATTCTTGTTGATTGAGTAAGTGGATAAATTAACACTTACATTATTCTATTTACATTGACTCAAGGTTCAAATAATTTTCTTGTTCTTTGGATTATAACAAAAACAATTTTAAAATTACTATCCAAATCAGCACTTTGAAAGGAATAGCAACAGAATACTGTGACCTTTATCAAATTTGTCTTTTGTAACCTTTGAGTGAACGCGTAAGAAACAACCAAATATTTCCTGTAAATAGTGATACAAGGAAGTGACATTTCTCATAGACAGTGGTAGAGCGAGCATAATGTGGCATAAACAGAGGAAGAGCATCTGATTTTCACAGTACCAGAAGAAGAATGAGTCCAGGCAAAAACAAACTAAAAGTATTGTCCTGGCTCTGTTCGGTATGGTACTCAACAATTCTTTAGTGAAAAGAAACTACAAGTTTATACCAACTCCCCCATATACATAGAGGTAGACATAAGCATAGACACAGACTTACACATACACTTGTACACACACACACAAATATGCACACATGCATACACACATATGACTATGCCATAGTCTATCAAAAGTCACTCTTCCATTCTCTTGGGAACTTTTTTTAAAAGAGAGAACTAACTGGAGGATGTAAGAACTATGAGATAAAGTGAATGGTGGAGGAAAAGAAGAGGTTATTTTAATAAAACTCTGAAAAAAAATAAAATGTGAGGGAAAGTAGGACTTAGATGTGAACTTCTGCTCTTGTTAAAAATGATGCAACAATAGCCATGTGTATAAGGAATGATAGCATCTGGACAGAGAGGGTCTCTAAGCGATGCTGAAATAGATAACCCTGCACACTGAGGAAGACTGGTAAAATCCGTATTTGGAATATGCAATATATTAAAGTATTACCAAAGCTGAATCCAGAGCATGATCCCTAGAACAATCACCTCACTACAGCTGAAAACGGACACGTCTTCAACCTTCGCTCGTTTAAGGACAGCAGCAGTGCAGATCCACCACAGTACTTCTTGATGCTTAGGTGTGTCTGAGTTCAGGTGCATCTGAGTCATTGAATCAAGATCCTAAGTCTTCATCCCAGTTGCCACAGAGGCAGAAAAGATGAGGACTGCCTTCTGATGCAGGGAATTAAAAAATAGAGAGAGAGTGTGATTAAAAGATGCTAAGTGACAAAATATGACAAATACCCACTATTGAGCTCAACTCACAGAACACTGCTCTCACAAGCCTTAGTTCTGCCCAGGTCTGTGATTCTCTAAAAGGTGTTATGTGGGAACAAAAACAAGTCACTCTAGAAAGAATAATTCCTTAGTGATAGGACTTCACAACTCTTTTCTCAGCAGCAACTTTATTTTGCCATGCTACAGTGGCTCTTTCCTTTAAACATGCTTATTTCTCTCTCTTCAATTAATTAGCACATAAATTAGTAAATAATCCTTCATTTGACTAATCTACCTTTCCACTGTTCTCTATTTCTCTTTCACCAATTGTAATTGTTTTTTTGTTTTTTGCGGTACGCGGGCCTTTCGCTCTTGTGGCCTCTCCCGTTGCGGAGCACAGGCTCTGGATACGCAGGCTCAGCGGCCATGGCTCACGGGCCCAGCCGCTCCGCGGCATGTGGGATCTTCCCGGACCGGGGCACGAACCCGTGTCCCCTGCATCGGCAGGTGGCCTCTCAGCCACTGCGCCACCAGGGAAGCCCTGTAATTTTTTTTTTTTAATTCTACTGTCGCTGTTTTTAGTCCCTCTTTCTAGGAGCTCCTTGTCTCCTATCGCCACCATTTTGTAGTAGCTACACTCCTGAAAATCACAACCAGTTCTTCATTAAGTCCTCTGGTCTTTTGGGCCCACACCCTCCTTGACTTCTCTGAAGCACAGGGCATCATAAATCTTCTGGAAGCTCTTTCTGCATTCCTATTCCAGAACTCTTCCTACTTTCCTTCGCTTGATCTGTCATCTGTTTTTGCATACTTTATTACTTCATCTCTAGTGTCAGCTCCTAAAATTCTGTCTTCACACCTCACTTTTCTCTATATTGTCTTCTTCAATGAGGTCACCCCACTCACTATTTCACATTCACTTGTTCATCTACTCCCTCATTAATTCAACACATATTAATTGATTGACTACTAAACAGCAGGCACTCTGCTAGGACCTGGTGATCAAAAAAGGGAATAAGACACAGGCCCTGCCCTCAAAGAACTCAGTGTCTTTTAGGAAACAGCACGTAACAGAGACATCTGTTATGAAATAGAGCAGAAAGTGCATAGATAAAGCCGTACACTGCTTTGGCATCATCTAAGATGGGAGGGGAATGTAGACAAAGGCAGGCACAAACTCCCTAGAAGAAATGACAGTATCACTTTCCTAAGGATGTCTTACCCTTGTGTGTCTGCATCTCTGCCATTGTGCAACTTAGGTCCACCTTTCTTCCTTCTTGCTGGATACCTGCCCCGCAATGCCTTTGAAGAAATCATGTTTAAAACCAAACTTTTCATTCTCATACTGACATTAATTTCCCTTCATTTTCTAATTCATGGTGATAGATCAATGTTTACTTATCCAGACCAGCTCCAAACCTCTGAGTCCTTGTGGACTTGTCCCTCTGCCTCCCTCTTGACATCTGCTTTTTCACCAAATTCTATTGATTCTTTTTTTAAAACAAGTGTAGTACCAGGTAGTAGTTAGCAACATAGGCTGGGTTCAAATAAGAAGAATAAAAGTCGCTTAACTCTGCAGCTGTATGCAGATTATTTTTGTGTCTCAGTTTCTTCCTCTTTAAAATGGGGATAATGGTTCCTACAACACAGCGTTGTTGTAAAAAATAAATGAGATGATATCCTGGAACATATCAAGTATTGATCACACATCGCCTATCATTACTCTTATTTCTATGTTGTCCATTTCTTACTTTTTCATTCCCAGTGTCTTAATCCTGGCTCTGAATTTAAATCATTCACATCTGTGTAAGCATCTTATTGAATGAACTGAACTTCAGACAAGCTCACAAAGTCACTTGATTCTTTTGTCTCAATGTCTCTTCAAACTCACTCTGTAGAGTAATTCTGTCCTTGTCCTTTGATCAATCTGTAAACCTATACCAGGTGTGGGTGAGGTTTGGTGGACTTCATTGTTCTGTAGTCGGCCAGCTCTTGCCTCCACCCGGAAGTTGCCCCTTCCAGGGTTAGGCCCAAGGGAAGAAAGAGTTAGGGGCTAGAAATTTGGTGATCTATGTTTGGATCCTCTGGCTTTTAAGAGGGCATTCAAAACTGATACTTTCTCTCTGGGTCTTTCAGCTCTTCTGCAGTAACTTTGATATAAGTGATTTCCCGGGGAAGCCCACCATAATGCTCTCGTTCACTCCTTGGGCCTCAGGCGGCACCACTGCTCTGATTGGTTACTACCTCCTTCTCACCTGGACCTCAGGCACTCTCAAGGCCTCAGGCCAACACCCTCCCAGAGGTCCACCTGACTTCAAGGAAAGTGCCTGCAACCCTTCCCCACACCACTACTTTGGGCTCACTTCCAAAGCATACCTGACTCAATCTCTGTCTCTCTGTCTCTGCCTCTCTCTGTCTCTCTCTTTCTCTCTCTCTAGCCATTTCCTCCCTCCTCCTTCCACCCTCACTCTCAAAACTATGCCATCTTACATTGATAGTCACAATCTCTCATCTTAAGATTTCTCAGATATGTATAAAAACATTCCCTTGGATTCCTCAAACCCCAGAAGATAAATGTCAAGCTCTTCAAAATGTCCCCTTGAAGCTCTTCATGTTGGGTTTAAGGGGAACAGAAGCATCTCAGACGAAAGAGGAAGTGCTCTGAGTTTTGACAATGCCTCCAAAGGAATCCTAACCTCTGTTGCCATCTGACAAGGTCCTAGACCTGCTTTATCCATCCCTGGGAGAGGGGATGAGCCTCACAAGGCAGTCTGGGGAGAGTTCCTTGACAAGTGCTATAAGCAAGTCATACAGGCAGTTGACATCCTTTTTCTCAGTCTTAGGACTTCATGCGAAAAGTCAAACAGAAAGAGTTCCATTTTCACATCCTGGTAACCTGCATTAGTCTATACTATACTTTTCTCTCTGCCTCCAGTTTTGTCCCAATCAACCAGGTGGATCTCCCTCAAGCACTGCTTTATAAATCCCCCCCAGATTCAACACTGCCATTGAATCCCACCACCCCCTTCTACTCCTATTTGGGCTTCAGACCTTTTCATGCTTGGCTCACCTATAATACTTAAAAATAGGATCCTTTCCCAAATGGCTCTTGAATCATTAAATTTTTTAATAGCTAAAAGAGAAAAATCTATTAACAATTAATTAGACTAAATGAAAAGGGACTCTCTCTGCCTAGGTGAAAGCAAATGGTTCATGTTTAAAGACTTACTAAAGTACTTCAAACTGTAAGACAGGCAATCAAAAAAGGTGGAAATATTTTCTTCCAACTGTGACCAGAAATGATTAAGAACTTCTCTCCAGATTAGAAGGGCAAATAATGAACAGCACTCAGCCCTGAATAAATTAATACATACGTATATATTATCTTAGTCATAAAGAGAATCTATTGTAGCACATGTGTAGATTAGAAAACTAGAATAATACGTTAGACTAGCTACATTCTTATTTTTAAAAACTTTATCATTTTTTTCAATACCAAAAAATATTTTTTAGACACAAACTCTTTGTATGTTACACTTATTGAAAAGCACCATGCAAATGATACATTTTAAATATTGTCCATATGGAGAATGTTTTCCTAATAAAGAATAATACACTAAATTATTCAGGAAAACTGACAAATTGAGAAGCATTTTAATCAATTAATAGATTTCAAATTAGATAAAATGGTAAGAGTTTCCTTTTTAATTCAGTCTGTGTCTTTCTAAATTATTTAATAGGAGGAGACTGACAAAAGGGAAAAAATACAGAGGAAAAAAAGGGGGGAAAAAAGATGTCCTATATGCCTGGTTCTAATAAAACCTAAAAATGCAAAAGTCTGAAGTTATCTAGAAACAGATGAATTGCAATTCTTATTTTTGATGAGTCATAATGTTCAAGAGGAGGAGTAACTGAATATAGAATGAGGTTTTTCTAATTTCTTGATATTATCCTAGAGGTCTTTTAATATATTACTTATATCTTTTTTTCCACTTGAAGAAAGAAATGATATGACCTCTAAGAGGCACATTTTCAATAAATTCCATATAACAGCAGGAGAGAATGCAGATTGAAAATGCAGTTCCAGCAACTTGCATTTTAAAAAGCTTTTAAATCCTGTCTCATGCATTGGTCTTTCAACAAAGATGAATGCGCAAGACACCTCATAGTCTACTCTACTTGGTAAGGCAGTGATAATGTTAAATCAATGGCACAATGATCAAAAATGAGAACAGGATCAATATTCTGATCAATTGAATTGCTTTAGATATTAAAAAGTAATTATTCCAGAACTAGTCTGCATTGGCAAAAATAAAAGTATGTCTGCCTTGTCTAAGCATTTCCACTTTAAATATTGACAAACTCAGTTCACAAATAAAATAACACATTTTGAGGAATTGTATTGAGCACAAAGTTAGCCAAAAATGTGTCTGGTACAGATAAAAATACAATTATATTCTTCCATACATACCTCTGAAAGGGGAGATTTCCCCCCCAAGATCAAGTTTAATAATAAATTTCTAATTTATCATTTCATTTTTTAATAAAAAACATGCATTTGAGTAGGAAAAAAGAAAGTAGGCTGAGGTCATACCCTCAGAGCCAGACATAAATCAGAGCTGCTAGGCAGCCGTCACAATGCATTGATTTATAGCTGCGCAGTAGGTAGAATTAGAATTGGTCCCTGACCTTAAGGAATTTACATTCTAGTTAGAAAGCCAAATTTAAACATATGAAACAGTGTGAGAAGACTTACGAGCAAAATAATGTAATGAAAGCTAACTTTTATTGGCAGCTTACAATGAGCCAGATACGTTTGTAAGCACTTCGTATGTTGCAGTGGATTCTGTTGGTGTGCTGCCCAGAACTGCGTCAGTGACATGGTGCTCCCAACACCCAGCTGCGATATGCGTTGGCTGCAAATTGCTCAAAGCTCACTATTTTCCAGAAAAGGGCCCTCCTTAGAAAGGAAGCCAATGAGCCTAGGAGTTTATGCACTGTGCCCTCCCTGGACCGAGCTGCAGCCAATGACTGACACAGAGAGATCACCTTCGCCCAAGGTAGGGCCAACTCTGTGATGTCATTTGTGGTTCATGGTTCCCAGTGGGATAAGGCCGACGTTAGTCTCCTGCTGAGAACCTGTCTTTGCCTAGTTTTCTCCCCTGCCCTTTCCTCCTCCCTCTCTCTCCTTTCTTTGAGATCTCTCTCTCTCTCTACAAATTATTTGCACAGTAAGCTCTGCTTGCAGCTCTGTTTCTCAAAACTCAGACCTAAGACACATAAAGGCTAAGACTCATTCAACCTTATAGAGAAATTACTACTATTATACCCATTTCACAAATGAGAAAACTAATGCACAGAGAGATCAAGAGCATGGATAAGGTCACCTAACTCATAAATGGTAAATATTGGCTTTGATCCCAGGCACTGTTGGCTCAAGAGATCATGCTCTAAACCTCTACATTCCATGCTGTGAATGTTTGCCAGGTGAAGGCATTCCTATGGGTGGCAGAAAGAATGCAGGATTTAGAATAAGGAGACTGATTTTAACATAAGTGCTTTAACCTCCTGGCCTTATGATTTTTGAGTTTGTAACTTGATTTTACAGTACATATTTGTAAAATAGGAAGAGTAATATGAAGCTATTGGGAGGACAAGATGAGATCAAGCGTGTGAAGTACCTGGCCTAGAGTAGGCCTTTTAGAATGGTAGGAAAATTTTAAACTTGAGAATACCAACATTGCTTTGAAAGCATGCAGCACTTTTCACCTTATAAAATGTTTTATTTAATATCCCTTTAGTTGTCACCATAGCCTCGTGACAAAAATATTATTGGATATATTTTATTGATTATAAAAAATTGAAGCTTGGGAAACTCTCAGACTTATTTGACAGAACCAGGACTCAAATTTAAGATATCTGAGAACAATTCCAGTATCTTTATCTTTATACCACAACTCCTTAAAACAATAAATTATAATTTCAGGATACTCTAGTGATTACTAGCAAATCTTATTTTATACCTCTCTTGCCTTCTGAAGGAAATACCAGCATTTTGAAAATGGTGAGTTGCATTATGTCCACAGGAATTAATAAAGGGGACAAAAAGTGTAAGTGAGGTCAGGGAGACAGTTTCAGGAGACACTCTGTGAAGGACAGGACATTTGAGCTCAATTTTTATTTCTTCAACAGGGAAATATTTGTTGAGTACCTTTTGTATTTCAAGCACTTTTCTTTGTAAAGACAAAGATAGATGGTGGTAAAGAAACACCATAACCAGAAGCAGGGTCAGAAAGAAAAGGGCATCTTCAAGAAATAGGAGTAATATATCTCAAGAATCTGAGAAAGAATCATGGACCATAAAACTGGAAAGTTCATGTGGGACAGATCCCTGGGGACAGGGCAAGTCCGAGTTAGGATTTGGAGGTTGGAGGAGAGCTATTGAAAGCCATTGAGAGCTACTGAGCATTGTGGGTAGTTGTGACATGATATGAGCTTTATTTGAGGATCTAAATCAGTGAGATGATGCATCTGAGAATGTAGAAGATGGAAAGAAGAAGACATATTGAAACCCTAGCAAGGAATTAAAGGAAGGAGATGTGAAACTTTCAAATGTCAAAGTAACAGAATTTGTTGATTGACCAGCTGCAAGGGGATGAGAAAGAGGAGAAAGTCCAAGATAATTTTGCAAACATTTCATTTTCACAACATAAGGATTAAGAAAAGGTCTAACCCAAGACCTTGTCCTCTTTTGAATTCTACCTCCCCCGGTTAATTGCCAGCTAAATAAACATGTGCAAGTTCCTTTTGCTGCTTCTGTGACTGCATCTGTATTATGGGGTGAATAGTTGTGCCTACCTCTTCAGATTGATGCAAACAGTAAATGAATCCTAACAGATGCACCTGCTGCAAAGGGGTGCTCAGAAAATATTCCATTATTATGACACACTTTGACACAAAGAAAAACACAGGAAGACATGATTTACCAGAGGAAGCAAGACTTTGGCATGAAAGGCTGCTACTGTCAGAAGATTTGGATTTGTTTCCCAGCATTGCCTTTTAGTTTTAGAATTTTTTCCCTACCATTCCTTTGCTTGATTTTTTATGATTGCCCAAAAGGAAGAGAGACTAGTCTTTTTAAATCCCTAAATTAAAATGCCATATAAGTAAATCACCATCAATAAGATCAATTAAATTATCCATTTATACACTAGTCTAACAGACACATATACCCACAACCTCAGAAACTCACACATTGAAGCTTTTACCAATTACAGCCTCATTTCCTTGTGGCCAAAAGCAACGTGAGTTAACTAATTTTGTATGAGACCAGCTCGGTGCTTTGTGACCACCTAGAGGGGTGGGATAGGGAGGGTGGGAGGGAGGGAGACACAAGAGGGAAGAGATATGGGAACATATGTAAAGGTATAACTGATTCACTTTGTTATGAAGCAGAAACTAACACACCATTGTAAAGCAATTATACTCCAATAAAGATGTAAAAAAAAAAAATTGAAAGTGTGACATTTAATGTTATTAATGAAAAATTTAGAGTAATTGACACAATCCAAGGGAATCAGGAATATCTGAATAACAAACTATGTAATGTTAAAAAAAACCACATTTTTTTGTGACAAGCAATTGTTCCTTTCTAATGACATGATGAGATCAGTAGGACACTGGTCTTCTGAAACTGTACTAGTTTTCATTATCTGTAGCTGATTCTCAGTAAGACCTTTAAGAAAATGAGCCATCCTTTCTGAAACTCATAATTAAATACCATGGAATAAGTCTCTACGCACCCATCCCAATTTATATATTCTATTAGCTGACCTATTATTGATCCTTCATTTTTTTAAATACTTTCATTTTTATAGAAGTTTTAGGGTCACAGCAAAACTGAACAACAGAAGGACAGAGATTTCCCATGCACTCTCTGCCTCCACACATGCATAGCCTTCCTTGTTATCAACATCCCCTCCCCAGTAGTACATTTGTAACAACTAATGAACTTATACTGTTACATGTTTATCACCGGAAGTTCATAGGTTACATTAGAATTCACTCTTTTATTATATATACATGTATATATATTTTTAATCTATTTATTTATTTATTTGGCTGCATTGGGTCCTAGTTGCGGCATGTGGGATCTTTCGTTGTGGTGCGTGGGCTTCTCTCTTGTTGTGGCACGCGGGTTCCAGAGCATGCAGGCTCAGTAGTTGCTGTGCATGGGCTTAGTTGCCCCACGGCATGTGGGATCTTAGTTCCCTGACCAGGGATCAAACCCACATCCTCTGCACTGGAGGACAGATTCTTAACCACTGGACCACTAGGGAAGTACCTAGAATTTACTCTTGATGTTGTACATTCTATGGGTTTGGACAGATTTAATATGACATGTATCTACCATTATAGTACCCATAGAGTAGTCTCACCTAAAAATACTCTTTGCTCCTGAGCCTTCATTTTTTCTATTTACCTTTTAGTCAGGGTTACTGCAGCTATCTCAGGGAGACTACTCCCTGAATCCATAGAAATAGTTTTACAAATAATATACTTAAGATAAGGCTAAAGATTGATCAAATAAAACCTGTATCCTATTTTTTGAGCTTTGTGCAAGGTAAAAAATACATATTCTGCATTTTCTCTTATTTAATATAAATTAATTAAATTTAACCTAAATATAGTGAGCCTCATGTATGTACTTATAACAAAATCTTTTCAATATTGTAGGAGAATTGTGCTTAGGAAGCAAACCCCAAATCTTACCTGAGGCTTCATGTTTTCTACAAGATGCCAAAGAAATTTTCAAGCAGATATTCAGTACTAACTAAAAATGAGACACTGAAAAAGAAAATGCAAAACTGTAATACATAATATTGTGAAATCTTATCCGATACTTACAATATCACCTTCACCCCAAAGTTGTGACAAGCAAAAATGTCTCCAGACATTGCCAAATGTTCACTGAAGGATAGAATTGCCCTTGGTTTAGAACCACTGAAGATACGTAAGACAAGATTAACTTTTTCAATATCCCTCCTAGTTTAGGGAGGAAAAGGTGACCCAGTTTTAATCAATGAGATGTAAGGAAAATATGATGACAAAATGCTGGAAATGAATGTCTTCCCTCAGGAAAGCCCCCCTTTTTTTTTCTGTCTTGGTCACTGCTTTGCTTAGAGCTGAGGCTGCCATGTTTTAAGCATGAGAAGAAAGTCAAAACATACCTGGCATGCTGATCAAGAGCCCCAGTGCTCTGAAGCTCTTGCTCAAAGCCAGCATCTACCTATGTGCAGACTTCTAGCCATGAGAGAACAACAGTCCTCTATTACATTGCACACTTTTGTTAGGTGATGTCTTTCATGCAACTGAAGATATTCTCACTGCATGTCTGTAAACAAGCATCTTATTGTCTTTGAAACTCCATTTTCACAATTTTTAAATGTGAGTAATGTTGGCAACTTGCAGGAATTGTTGAGTGGATTAAAAATAATAATAATAACGTGCATAGAGCAGGTGTGTCTGGCACATAAATTCCAGGAAGTGGTAGTTGGCATTAATAATGGTTCAAGAAATGGTAGCTATTGTCATTTGACATGGCATCATTTGACAAATAATAATGTCCTTTTAATTCTTCCTCATTTCTTCTCAATAATATTCCAAATTAGAGATCCTAGGACACTAGACTGAACAAAGTCCTAAAATGGCAATTCTTAATTGGAATTCAAAGATAGCCTTCTTGAAGATGAACTTCCTGAAACAGTATTCAAAAAATATAGGGACCTCTCTGGCGGTCCGGTTGTTAAGACTCTGAGCTCCCAGTGCAGGGGACACGGGTTGAATCCCTGGTCGGGGAACTAAGATCCCACATACCACACGGCACGGCCAAATAAAATAAAATTATTAAAAAAAAAATTTTTAATGTAAATATCCTACATTCTTGAACTCAGGACAGAGTCCATTGCTTTAATCAGTCTTTCAAGGATCTCAAAAGAGGTTGACTCAAAAACGATTGATCATCAGCACTGAGGATCTTCTTGGCTTGGTAGTATTACTGTAGGTAGTTAATGTAAATTCTCTGCTTTTGAGGAAAAATGCTTCAAGAAATTTAGTGGGAAAAGAAAATATACCTATTACAAACTTACAACTTGGGTGGCCTGATAGGAAGGAGGAGGCAGGCTTTACAAACACAGGAGTGACGTTAGCTTTTGAAATAATACAGAAAACGTCTCTTCAAGAAATTGCCCTCAAATACTGAGTGCCACAGAAAAGCCTCTTTCTTTAATGGATCTCAATTCTTATTAAAAGATAAAACTGGGAGGTGAATGCAAGACTCTCCTCCTGAAAAGAGTGTAATTGACCCTCCTTGGAAAATACAATAAGAATATTTAATTCTATAAAATAAGAACAAACCTAATTTGGATTGAATTTGCCAGGAAAAAGTCATGCTTTCCTGACTAATGCACCCATTTTTCTGCTCTGTTATATATCCAAGGATTTAAGATAATTGACCACAAATTTAGATAGCCTTCAAAAATTTTATAAATAACTCATCTTAAAAGTAAACCTTCCTTTGAAGAATTAATCATTTTTACTTTTATAAATCTGGTTTTGCGAAAAATACACTTTTCTTCAGAAGAAGTTATGGAAAGAAATGAACACAATTAGAGAGTGAGAGAGAAGACTAGAGATGGGACAGGATGATGAAGAAAAAAGCCAGTGATCAACCATACGAAATGAGTCTAATCACATGGAACACCTGTGAATTAGTTGTCCTGTTGCAACAAATGAAGACTTGATAGGATTAATTTACCTTATAGGGATAAGAAAGTTACTTCTAAAAAATACCTTACATGAGAATGCGAAATTAAATAAACTTGATTTATACATGAAATTAAATACATTCACTGATATATTATTACAAAGTGCCAATTCAAAAAGGTAAGTGGAATAGCAGAAACTTTCATGTTCTTTCTTGGGATTTAATACAGTTATCTGGCATGTACCTTTGCTACACATTGCATTGCATCCAACAATGCAACAGCCTGTTGCCACACCATCTCCCTAAATGAGACTTGTAAAAATCCCCATAATATCACGGACGGTCATAGTCAAGTAGCAGAGATTCTAACTTTTTTTAGACCTGCAAGCAGAGATACCTCAGGAATATTAGCAAACTCAGCCCTTCAACAACAATTATCCTTATTAAATAAAATCTGTATCAGCTGAATCTTTAGTACAGAAGAAATTAGAACTGCTATGGCAAATCTGCAGTGTAAATCCATGGCAGTAACTGATGTTTGCAAGAGAATATTAATCAAGAAAAGTTTTAACTTTATCAACTCCACTAATGAAAAGACATTTTCTGTTACATATCACACAAAGCCTGATGGGGTGAAGGAGTGCAAGCCTTAAGCCTCTAGATTTTAGCTGATGTATTACTTCTCCAAATTCACAATGCTTTTGAAGTGTCTCAGATCTTAAATCAAGGAACTTGTACTACAAAGAAGAGAGTCACAGTGAAATTAACTTTTTCCTATCTTAGTAGATGGTATTATTTTTTTTTGTCTTAACACCTTCACGTGAGAGATGTGTAATCCTGAGGGAGACAGACATTCTATATAAAGACCTGAATGGCTAATTTAGTGAGCAAACAAATTGTGACACATATCTTCTGCTCCTTTAACCCATCATCAGCAACTCTAATCAAGCTAGTCTGTTCCTAAGCTAGGACATTGCAGTTGCAACTTTTTTCATGCAGTTGTATTATTTTCTTTAAATAATGCCTGAAAGACAGCAGAACAAGCATACTGTCAAAATTCAGTTTCCAAGCAAATCAAATCTCAAGATAATATATCCTCTCCTCTTCCTCTACTACTGTTGCATGTTTCTCTCTCTTTTTCTTAAATTGAAGTATAGTTGATTTACAATGTTGTGTTAGTTTCAGGTGTACAGCAAAGTGATTCAGTTCTACATAGATATGCTTTTTCATACTCTTTTCCATTATCATTTATTACAAGATATTGAATATATTTCCCTGCACTATACAGTAAGTCTTTGTTTTTTTATCTGTTTTATATACAGCAATGTGTATATCTGCTAATACCAAACTCCTAGTTTATCCCTCTCATACCCCCTTTCCTCTTTGGTATCCAGAAGTTTGTTTTCTATGTTTGTGAGTCTGGCATATTTCTCTTAATCTCAGTAAGCACCAGATCTTCATCTGTGAAATGGCAATCCTAAAACTGCCCACCTCCTAGGCTTAGTGTGTTTATTAATTGAGATGGTGTATATAAATCCATCAGGATGCAGTGCCTGACATACATCAAGTGCACAATGCACATTAGTTTTTATTATTGTTTTCTTCTTGAGCAGAATTTTTGAGGGGAAAAATGATTATCTTCACAATTTCCCACTGTGATCACAGTTTTTAATTACATGTTTTGAAAAATAAACTAATCAGTGGGAAGAAGAAATAAATTTTATCTACATGTGTTTACTGAGATATGTTTTGTCTGTGCTAAAGTTCACAGAAGGATAATTCACAAAGTATTGATGTGCTTCTCATTGCTTATAATGCCCTGGAAGGCAAAGCAGGTGTGATATCAACTGGGGCAAAACTTTCTTACCACATCCTTATCTCCATCACTCCCAACCACTGGTTAGGGTAGAATTTGGAAAGTGGTTGGTGAATGCAAGTTCTGATGTTTGAAGGAGCCCTCTGGAAAGCCTTCAGAAACAATACCAGTTTGATAAAGTAATGAAGTGCATTACTTCATTATGGAAGGAAGATGACAGGGTGGTCAGTGGGGGGATAGGAGAGTACATGGAGGAGCCCAGGATACAAGTGTTCAATACATATTTAACTAACACTTATTATGTTCCAACTATTGTTCCAGGCACAAGATTATGGGAGAGAGGGTAGTCAAATGTACACCAAATGCAACCCTTATCCTTGAGAAGATCCAAACTGACTGGCGTGTAAAAATAAATGCATGTATTTGTAATTAAGATCTTAATGTTAAAGCACAATGTGCAGATAACAAAGGGTTCTTGTCAAATGTATTAAGAGGTATGAAATATAGAAAGAAGCAAGTCACATTTCCTGGGAGAGAGGAAAAGAGTGATATTTGAGCAAAATGTTAAAGGTTAGGTATTGCTTTATTTAGTAAACAAGGAGGGAAGGAAGATTTCAGTGAGAGGATGCAAGATGGACTTGATGGATCTGGACATGGTATATATAAGAGAGATTGAAATTCAAGTTAGAAAGCCAAGGTTGGGCCCCAAATTTTGACACTTTCTATCTCATGTCAAGGTATCAGGCCTTCATCTGGTGAGCAGTGGGGAAGGATTATACATATTTTAGCAAAGAACTGACATGGTTGTACATTTGTTTTAGAAAAGTACTCAAGCAGCTGTGGGGAAGAATGAAAAGGACACCACTTGAGACAGGAGACCACCTAGAATCGGACCAAAGTGCTCTAACAGAGGAAGATGCTGGCTTGAGCTGAGAAGGAGACATACCTGAAAGCTACATAAGATGGAAAACAGGAAAAGAAAAAATGGGTTCAATGGAGATTCAGAGTCAGCTCAAATTAATGATGAGAGCAAAGCCAGATTGGCCAGTTAGACATACTGACATTTGAATGAGACACACAAAATAATTCACTGAGGCTTTTCCAAAAGAAGAATATCTTCTCTTTGATGAAGTGGCTTAAAAACACATACTGCCTACTCCCTTTGTTTCTGATTCATTCTTTCAGCACTTGCTAACTACATACTGTTACGTAAAGCTGACAGAGCCATTACTTACCAATATTTCCTATCTTTCATCATGTGCCAAGCACTGTACAAAGAGTTTCATAAATATTAATGACTGGGCCACAAGGTGCCCAGACATTTGGTCAAACAGTATTCTGCGTGTTTCTGGATAAGATTAACATATGAATCAGAAGACTGAGTAAAGCAGATTACCCTCTTTAAAGTAAGTGGCTCTCATCCAATCAACAGAAGACCTGAAAAGAACAACAATGCTGAGTAAGAGGGAATCTCTCCTGCCTGATTGCTGGAGCTGGGACATCAGTCTTCTGCCCTCAAACTGGAACTTACACCCTCAGTATCCCTGGTTCTCAGGCCTTTGATCACAAATGAAAGTATACTGTTGGCTCTTCTGTGTCTCCAACTTGTTGACTGCGGATCTTGAGACTTTTCAGCTTGCATGATTATGTGAGGCGATTCCCTTATAATAACTGTCTTGGTTCTGTTTCTCTGAAGAACCATTAACTAATAAAATGTATTAATTTACTCCTTGTAAAAGTCTTTTAAGGAAAGTCCAGTCATCGTGATTTTAAGATGGAGAAAGTGAAACACAGAAGGACATACAAGATAAAGCCTAAAGTCAAACACGGGCACCCCACCCATAGCTTCAGAGCCTCTGCTCTTAACCTTTATACAGCACTACACCACCTGTCCTCAAGGATATACATCCAAGGGCAGAGGACATTAGTTTTGGAAGACAATTACACAAATAATTACTTAAAGTTGTGACAAGAGACACAAGAGGAAACTCTAGGGTAATATAAGGCCATATAAGATTCTGCCTGTTCTGGGGTTCAGGGAATGCCCCTTGAGAAAGTCCTGCTTTAGGAAAAACTGAAAGACGCACAGGACACAAGGCAAAGGCAACAGCATGTTTGAAGACCCCAGAAGAGAGGGCCAGAGTGGGTGATGTTAGGTGGGAAAGAATGGGGGTGTATGAGGAATCTAGATAAGTAGCCAAGAGGCAGGTGATTCTTGATAAGGAGTTTTAATTTCTTGCTAATATCAATGAGAGGTTATTGAGGGAACCTAAGAGGCCATGGATTGTAATAGAACTATTGGCATTTGAAAAAGCCCTCAGCTTTAGTGATACCTGGGTCAAAGTGGGGTAAATGATGAAGAAAGGACACATTAGGGGGCACTGCTGTACTTTAAATGATGTTAAATACAGTAAAATGTGAAAGACTAGGAAAATGATCACATGCTTGAATGCCTTGCAATTTAAAATTCCATTAAAAATTCCTAAATTGTAACTCTACATTTCAATGTTTATCTCCCCAAGAAAAAGAAAGTTTGTGGGCTGGCACTAGCCCATGGAGCACACTTGGATTAGTAGAGTAGGAAGACAGCAGTAGAAATGAGAGAAGTGGAGGGGTTTGAGACCGATTTACATAGTAAAATGGATAGTACTTGATGAATTATCAGATTGGAGGGTTTGCATTGAGGTAGAGGGAACTAGCAAGGTTGAAAATCAGATTTTTGACGTGAGCTGTTGAATGAATCATGGACTTCTCCACTTAAAGTGGAAACATTGAGGGGAAGGTAGAAGGTGGAGAGAAAAGAGAATGTACCCAGATCAGAGGTGTTGAGTTTTCAGTGACTGAAGATTTTGAGTGAGCAGTAAGATATGGAAGATATGGGTTTGGAACTTCAAACATGACATTAATGAAAAATATTAATAATAATAAATAATAAATGTTGGTAATAATCATTTATAAATAACACATTAATAAAATAATAATACCTCTGTTTGTATGACAATTTCTTAAGAAATTTAGACAGTTAATTTTTACTATGGTATAGGTACTATTTTTAGTCCACTTTAGAGATGAGAAAAGTGAAGTACAGAGAAGATGAGTACAGTTGACCCTTGAACTCAGGGGTTTGAACTGCACAAGCCCACTTATATGGGGACTTTCTTCAATAGTAAGTACCACAGTACTACACAGTTTGTGATTGGTGGAAACCACAGATATGTGCAGATATGGAGGGCCAATTATAAGTTATACTTGGACTTCCAACTGCATGGAGGGTCAGTACCCCTATCCTCCATATTGTTCAAGGGTCAATAGTAATTTTTTCAGAGTCTCACAGCTGAAAAGTGGATGCCCTGGGGTATAAAAAGAGCAATCTGAGCCCTACACACTATTTTTCATCCAGAATAAACAGCTAGATAAAAAAGATAAGTTTAAGGTATGAGACTGGGTCCTAACAGGGCTCTGTCTAAGCTTATGGGCAAATCATGAGCTATAACATTTTGTTGTTCAGCTTTGGGGTTTCCAGTCTTTAGGAATGAAGGCTAGTCAGGATCAGTAGGCCAGAGTCATAACACTTACTATCCCTTTTCATGGAGCAGATGACTATAAACTTCAGACATGAAATTTTGAAAGGCGGAAATCAGAGATTAAAACATTTCATTTTTTTATTGAACTGTAGTTGATTATGATGTTGTGTTAATTTCTGCTTTACAGCAAAGTGACTCAGTTATACATATATATACATCCTTTTTTACATTCTTTTCCATTATGGTTTATCTCAGGATACTGAATATAGTTCCCTGTGCTATACAGTAGGACCTTGTTGTTTATCCATTCTGTATGTAATAGTTTGCATAAAAACATTTCATTTTAATTACTTGGCATCAGTTCCCTTCTCATGTACTATCTCATAAACATGTAAGTAACAATGCAGCACTGTGGATGAAAAATATTGTTAGACCTAGATTCAACTTAACTTTGACATTTTAATATACAACACTGGTGGCTCACTCTTATTTATTAAGTAATACTGAGAATTTATAGCAATTGTCAATGGAAACTAGGTAGCAGTTAGGGTGCGGGCTGTCAGAATTAATGCTCAGGCAATAGAAGGTAAGCCAGGCTAAGGAGAGGGAAGATGTGCCAAGGCCCCAGGTAGGTTACGGGTCAAAACCAAAGGACAAAGTTAGGCAGCCTTGACTTTGGGTTTAGACCAGTATGGGTTTGAATCCAGAAGATCAACCTGAAATCTGTCCAAGGGACAGGAGGCCAGATGGGTGCACATAACCTGTAGCTGAGAAGAATTCACAATGATCTATAACAATCCAACCAAAAACAGCATCTGGAAGTCCAAATGGCAGGCAGTTATCCTAGAGAAAAAAAAGAAAAAGGATGGGGTATGTCAGGGAGTGATTTCTAATCACTTTAGAAAGACAGTGGTGAGCAACACAGGCTTTATATCCAAAAGACTTGTGCTGACTACTATCGGTCACTTTTTACCTATTTAACCTTGGACAATTTACTCAAGTTCCCTAAACTTCACTTTCTGCTTCCCAGAGTTGGTAGACAACCAAGAAAACAATGTACATAAAGTGTTATGCACAATATGTGGGATGTTCTAATAATCAAGAAATGTCACTTCAGGCTGATGAACATGATGATTATGATGATATTCAGACAGGATGAAGTAAGCCCCCCTGCTTGTGAATCATAATGCATTGATAAAAGTTAGTATATAGATATTAGAAGGTCCTTTTTTTCTTCAGTCTCTTTAACCAGGATTTTCTTTTTACCTTTGGATAATAAAAATGAAAATAGTCTTTGGTAAAATGAGACTGCCTTTTTTCAGATCAGTCCAGCTGTCCCTACAAAATTATTTAGTCAAGACTGACCAGGGAAGAATATGTCAGAATTTTCCACCCTACTGTTGGGTAAGATGTAGCATAAATGACACTGAACTATCTAAGGTCTGGAAGCCCATGTGCTTTGAATAAACCCTGAGTCTCCATGTCTCCATACTTTTCCCAAAGCTGTAGCCTTTTCCTAAATCCTCTGTGTTAGGCCAGTAAATATGCCTGGCTGACTATCTTATTTTCTGTTGATATTTCAGTACCTAAAGCTAACCCTAAGCTCCCAGCCCTAATTTGCTGTGGATTGCCATTAATCACCTACCCACTTTGATTGCAAGGTAAGCTGGGGGTATGGCAATAATTAACTTATATGGAATAAAGTGTGGAACCTGACCAAAAAATATGAGAAAACAAGGTAAGTTGCAGGCAAGAGGAGCTGAATTTTACAACTGACACTGAGAGACAGTGTCAAAATAGAGCTCCAGGGAATGCAAAGTGGGGGAAATTCTTTCAGGGTTTTGAGCAGACAATAGGACTGGGACCCAGCAGCCTGACTCTGCAAGTTGTCTGGGAATTGAAAATGAACCCTGAAAGGTGATGGAAAAGTTGGAATGCTCATTGCTTTCAAAAATAATTTGTGGAAATTTCAGCCAATTTGTGGAAACAGTCTGACACTTCTCAGCTAATTTAGGGTATAAGAGAGATTAATTCTGAATCCTTCTTGGCCTATACATGGAGCTTCAGATTTACTAGTGTGTTAATTTCCATGTGGAGACAATAAAAGGGGAACAAAACCTGGATATTTCTGGATATACATTTGAAGTATTAAAATTTGGAAAAAACAGGGTCAAGGGCAATTCTTGCTAGCTCCAAACATCTTGTACACACTCACACAAATACAGTCACACACTCATTCACATACTCATAGTATCTTTCACTCTCTCTCTCACACACACCTACACAGACACATACACACACACCCTTTCTAGATGTTTATGATGATTCAGATCAAGTGTGAGGCTATTAGATCCTGTCCCTGGCTTTCCCTTCAGCTGTCAGCCTCAAAGATAAATCATCTTACCATAAATTCTATCAGAATAATCTTTCAAGTTATTAGAATTGTGACTGAAAAAATTGTTATAGAGTACAGCACTGTTTATCAAAACAGTTGACAAAGATTCTCATGTAGAATGGGAATTAAGGAGAGCTGTAGTTATAAAAGTTCTTTGAAAGAAGAAAGGCCAATGAATTAGTAACTGGTTTAATACCATATTCAAAGAATAATTACAAAGAACATCATTCAGCTTGAGAATCTGAATGAAACTAAAGTATAATCTGTGATGTTTATTAAAAGCCTTATAACTGTGGACAACTTCACTGTTCGAACTCTTTATTTCCTTAACTCTATAATGGGTATAAAAACAACAGCAACAGTAACAGTAACCTTCTTTATATGGTGGTTATGGTTAAATGAAAGTTTATTAAAAGTTCGTAGCATAATGATCTATCTTTCTTGGCTCAATTTTTTAAAAATCTGTTGAGTTTTGCTTCTCAAAGATAAAACGTATCACCTTGAAAAGATGTCCATTTGATGGAGATGAATAGAAAAGAGTCAAATATCAGATGGGTGATTGGATGAAAAAACATTAAGATCTATCACCTTATGAATCTACAATTCACCCCCAAATTATTGCACAGTTGTAGTTAGAGGGATCTTTCAGCAGATAGCAGGTGTCATGTCACTGGGGCTGAAGAGACTAGGAGTGTTCCACAATGGAACAGTTAGAAAGTCTTCTGCTCAAGTAGCAAACTCCTCCACTCAAACTGGCTCAGTTAATAAGAAAATATAATTATTTCAGCCATAACAGTCCCAACATAGATAGGAATAGTTGATTTAGTGCTTTAGAGATAGTATCCAGGAAATTTATTTCTTCTTCCATCAGCCGGGTCACTTTCATCCTAAAGTGAGTTTTCCTCATGGTCCTAAAATGGCCGCCAGCAACAACTGAGGAAGCATGCTTTCTGTTTCATAAGTTTTTCCCTCTCAACTGGCCTTCCCTTCAATACAATTGGGTCATTTAAAGATATAAGCTCAAACTCACCTCCAGAAGGTTAACAGTCACCTGGGGATTTCCAGGCACTGATTGGCTACACCAGTTAAAATGCACTCTTGTATTAGTAAATGGAATCAGCCTTGCAGGAATCATGTGACTATGAAAAGTAGAGGTCAAGACCTGAGGCAAACAGATGTTTTTAGAAAGGAATAAGAAATCAGTGACTTCTAGCTAGGCAACAGGGCTCATTGTAGGTGATAATTTCAGAAATAAGACATTGGGTAAGAAAGAATCAATGCATACCCTAAGACTAAGTAATTTTTGGAATAAGAGCAAAATAAGGAAAGAATTTGGTCAAGTTTAGAAGGATACAGGATATAGAAGCAGGTGGACAGTATCCAGATGCTTATATAATTATTTTCAGCACTGAGGCTCTTCATGTAAGAGTAAAAAGATAAAGAAATAATGTAACTTAAATAGTGACAGGCACATATTAGGCACTTAATATTTTTTTCAGTACATATTATATAATTGAAATAGGAAGCATTTTTTTCTGAGTACTCACTTTGTGACCATGTTAAGTATTCTGTATACAATATTTCATCAATAGAAATTTTTGACTGACTGAATAATGAGTGAAGCAATGTATTAGTGAGACAATACGTATACAGAGGAAATACTACCAATCATACCTCATTCAAGTTTCACCTTTCTATAAAGTTGGTTTAGAGAGGTTGTTAAAGATAAACTGGAACATGAACTTGGTTATTGAGTAGCCAACAAAACTTGTGATAGAAACACAACGCTGAAACCCAGATAGAGAGTTAGAGAGATCAGTGGTAATTTGTGGATATAGACTATAATAATACTCTAGAATATTTTACAACGCCCCCACAAAAAGGAAACTTTCAGATCAGTTTGCATGATAGTTAAAACAAAAGGACAAGAATATCCAGTCAAAAGAAAAGTTTCATTTAAATACATAAGTATTTTTCTCATTGGAAAAGTCAACAAGATTTTATTATGAGACCTTAACAGTTCTTAATAACTGGGTCCTTTTTGTGATTTGGGCTTGAATCTATAATAAATACCATATAATACACTTGTATACTTATACCAACTTTGGTAAAAAGCAGAATATCAAAGGAAGGCATATGGATATTATATCCACAACCTCTGTTCTTCTGGCTCTGCAGCCCTCTTGTTTTTTCTTGCCAAATTCTATCTGTTATCTGTCAATGTCCACTGGTACTCTGACAAAGTGCTGGGTCTGCATAACCCACAGCAAGCAGTACAACAGCTCCCAGAGCAGATTTCTGACAGATTTTCTTTCCCTGCAGTAATAAGGTTTGTACTACATTTTGTGCAGAGGGACATAACTTAGTTAATATTTCTAGAGCATTTTGAAGATGAAAAGAGACATATACATAGTAAGTTTTACTATTAATTTCTGTTGCTGTAAGGATCAAGATAAGCACAGAAACACATTAAGCTCAACTCATAGAAGCATTAACGTGTTGTGGAATTGATCAGGATGCCTGACAATGACAAAACATTGCATTTGACATTTGATGAAACGAACAAATCAATGTTCTGGAAAAAACTAGACACTTATCATAGTTGTAATTTGCATTTTTAACAGGAGTTCCAACTACTTCTGTTTTCTAGTTGAGGTTGGAAACCCACATTATTAGCTAATAGCTACATTCCTAAAAGAGTTTCTTCATTCTGACAGCAGGTAATGCTTTCACTTTTAAACAAAATGTTAGTTACAGTTACCTTATCTCTGAGATTTAGATTAAATTGGTTCAAACTGTAGGAAATCCAAATTTGTAAAATTTGGGGGATTTATGTTTCTTCTTTTCACCTTTGATTAACTTCTAGCTTTTGAAAAAACCTCCCTATTTCTATCCTCACATGCCACAGTGTTTGCTGATATTAGATCAGGAAATTCCACCTATAGTCTTCTGTACAACCCTAGTCTTTGATTGCTACAATAGCCCCCAGTCTTGCTCTGGCAGTGCACTAACTTCTTGCTTTTAACTATTTTAAATTCAGACAAAAGACTTAGCTTAGGCCTTTGAGGATATTCTGTCTGTTCAGTTGAATTCTATGTTTTCACCTTGTCTACTTTTACTGTTTCATCTCATTTTCCTTTAAAGTACTATCTGTCAATGTATCTTTGTTTTATTTATTTTCATGCACCTTTTTATTCTTTCCTTTTCAAACGTGAAACAGGATGTGCCAGCATAAGATGAGAAGTCAGGTTCATTGTTAGCATATGCCAGAACAGTACAATCAACCCCAATCAAAACTGGGCTCCTTTTTGTACAATAGTGTCATCTCATTTTCTGAACAATTCAGGTGTATCATGATAGAGGTAAAAGTGCATAAGGTCTAGGATGAGAAACTTTACTTACTCTCTGTTTAGACCCTTGTTAACTGTGACCTCAATCAGGAAATTAATTCCCTGACTGTGAAATGAAGACAATGATTAGGGCTCTAACCTACTTCATGGGAGTGTTGTCAGGATCAGGTAAAATCATGGATCTAAAAGTGTCTTGAAGACTGTTAAGTAACTGTTGCTCATTTGAGAAAGTCTATAAACTAAAAAGCCATAGTTTCAATGTCACTGGAAATTGATTAATTCTCCCACTTATCTCTGGACCAAAGAAGGGACCAAGTGGGAAAGTGTAGAGAAGGGCGGCACTTCAGTGGACAGTAAGCGAGACTGTGTGAGGACCAAGCTGAAACAAACACAACAGGGTGCTGGGCACAGAGTAGAAAAGAGAAATGGGCAGCAACAGCTGAGTCACTGGATCTGGCTTAGACTGACATTAGCCATACCTCAGGACTTTTCAGATAAGTGAGCCAGCATATTCTTCATTTTAATTCTGGTTTTAGTTGGATGTTTTGTCCCTTACATCTCAAGGAATCACAACTGACAAAATCTATTTGTTAACTGTGGGTAAAAAAGTACTATTTTAGGGGGCTTCCCTGGTGGTGCAGTGGTTGAGAATCTGCCTGCCAATGCAAGGAACACGGGTTCGAGCCCTGGTCTGGGAAGATCCCACATGCCGCATAGCAACTGGGCCCATGAGCCACAAATGCTGAGCCTGCGCATCTGGAGCCTGTGCTCTGCAACAAGAGAGGCCATGATAGTGAGAGGCCCGTGCACCGCAATGAAGAGTGACCCCTGCTTGCTGCAACTAGAGAAAGCCCTCACACAGAAACGAAGACCCAACACCGCCAAAAACAAATAAATAAATTTATTCTTTTTTAAAAAGTACTATTTTAGGTTCTTGGATTTAGAAAGATATATCCAAATTATTTGACTTGAGCGGAGGGTTGTGTTTGCTAAAAACATATTTAAAAATTGCAAATATGTTCAGACAACTCTTAATTTAGACAGGGTGAATGAGAACCTCCCTGGGGACGATTATCCTTTGGAATGCTATAGAACTGGATCCCTCAACAAAATATCCTTTATGAGAGAAATGTGGGTCTCAGATGAAGCTATTCCATTGTTGACCATTGCTAAACATCTACCCAATTTTTCACCTTGTGCTTTGTGGAGAAATTTTCACCTTACTGGGAAAATATTTGAGAACAATGTAAGCCTTTGTCAGCAGTATTGATCTACAGTTAAGCTTTGATTCTATAGACGGGAATCACTATGGGCCAAACTATGTGATCTCAGCACAGATCTCAGACTGTGAAGGTTCCTTCAAAGTTTGAACCATACCACTGTGAGAATCAGAGCAGGTAGGGACATACTCTCAACATCAAATTCCAATCAAAAGTCAAGAAAGAGACTTGTGTCCTAACCCTCCTTCTTTTTAATTTATGTGAAAATAATTTGATACAGCTTTCAAATTATCTGAATGAATATCTTCCTGCCACAAGAAATGAGAAGACAAGCACCTACTTCTGTGCTGATGACATGGATTTCTCATTAGGTTTGAGGAGCTGCCTTAATAAGCCACTAGCCTGCTGGCTAAATACTGTCAGTTTAATATCTACTGTGCTAAAACCAAAATTATTTTCGACAGACACTCCCAACCTGCAGATAAAAAGTGTGAGTGAAGTCCATCCAACAGGATTATTAATTTAGCTGTCTGGGCTAGTGGTAGCAGTGATACAACTTGCAGTTAGCAATCCAAGAAACTCATAAACATTCATTTATTACATCTTTGTTGAAAAAAATAGATTCTAAGTACCAGATTCTGTACTTAGAAGAATCTGAGACTGCTTAATGATGAAGATTTAGTCCCTGCCCTTAAGAAACTTATATTCTAATGCTGAAGGCCAAAATCGTATAAGTTATCTAGAGTCATAATATGGTATAGACACTAAGGGAAAAAAAAGTCACTCTATTTAACACTTGCTTTGAACAGACAATAAGTAGCAACAAATTATACGCCTTAGTTTATTATAATATACAAGTTCAACAAGTATCCTTGACTAACATGAATCTGACCCTTTATTTTAGTAATTTTCTTTGTATATGTTTCTTATTTCAAGTATCCTCAAATCTCTTTGATGTTATTTTAAATATTTTGAAGAATGGATAAGATATTTTGTATCTCTGCATAACAGTATCCCTTAGATAATAAGGTCACCGCTTGCATGTCTTACATTTTATTCAGTAAAAACTGAATGAATAAAAAAACTTGTTACAAACAAAGAAAAAGGCAAAAATACAGCTCACCTCATGGTGGAGAAGGACCAGTCATTAGGTTTAGTATGAAATCATTTGGGAGAGTGGTGTTTGACAATCCGTCATGATATTTCTACATGATATTCAACACAGGTAGACTCATAAATGGCTGAACAGAGTTGACTTATGAATTCTGTTCAATCTAGAAACCAGTCTCTAAGGGCAAGACCAAGAAGGTGTCCTTGGTCTTTTCCTGTGCAGTGTTTTTTGTTTTTGTTTTTGTTTTTACATTTTAATTGGAGTATAATTGCTTTACAATGGTGTGTTAGTTTCTGCTTTATAACAAAGTGAATCAGTTATACATATACATATGTTCCCATATATCTTCCCTCTTGCATCTCTCTCCCTCTCACCCTCCCTATCCCACCACTCCAGACGGTCACAAAGCACCAATCTGACCTCCCTGTGCTATGCGGCTGCTTCTAATTAGCTATCTATTTTACGTTTGGTAGTGTATATATGTCCATGCCACTCTCTCACTTTGTCACAGCTTACCATTCCCCTTCCCCATATCCTCAAGTCCATTCTCTAGTAGGTCTGTGTCTTTATTCCCATCTTACCCCTAGGTTCTTCATGACATTTTTTTTTTTCTTACATTCCATATATATGTGTTAGCATATGGTATTTGCCTTTCTCTTTCTGACTTACTTCACTCTGTATGAAAGACTCTAGGTCCATTCACCTCACTACAAATAACTCAATTTCGTTTATTTTTATGGCTGAGTAATATTCCATTTACATATGTGCCACATCTTCTTTATCCGTTCATCCGGTGATGGACACTTAGGTTGCTTCTATCTCCTGGCTATTGTAAATAGAGCTGCAATGATGAACATTTTGGTACATGACTCTTTTCGAATTATGGTTTTCTCAGGGTATATGCCCAGTGGTGGGATTGCTGGGTCATATGGTAGTTCTATTTGTAGTTTTTTAAGGAACCTCCATACTGTTCTCCATAGTGGCTGTACCAATTCACATTCCCACCAGCAGTGCAAGAGTGTTCCCTTTTCTCCAAACCCCTTCCAGCATTTATTGTTTCTAGATTTTTTGGTGATGGCCATTCTGACTGGTGTGAGATGATATCTCATTGTACTTTCGATTTGCATTTCCCTAATGACTAATGATGTTGAGCATTCTTTCATGTGTTTGTTGGCAATCGGTATATCTTCTTTGGAGAAATGTTGATTTAGGTCATCTGCCCATTTTTGGATTGGATTGTTTGTTTTTTTGTTATTGAGCAGCATTAGCTGCTTGTAAATTTTGGAGATTAATCCTTTGTCAGTTGCTTCATTTGCAAATATTTTCTCCCATTCTGAGGGTTGTCTTTTGGTCTTGTTTATGGTTTTCTATGCTGTGTGAAAGCTTTTAAGTTTCATTAGGTCCAATTTGTTTATTTTTGTTTTTATTTCCATTTCTGTAGGAGGTGGGTCAAAAAGGATCTTGCTGTGATTTATGTCATAGAGTGTTCTGCCTATGTTTTCCTCTAAGAGGTTGATAGTGTCTGGCATTACATTTACATCTTTAATCCATTTTGAGCTTATTTTTGTGTATGGTATTAGGGAGTGTTCTAATCTCATACTTTTACATGTACCTGTCCACTTTTCCCAGCACCACTTACTGAAGAAGTTGTCTTTCTCCACTGTACATTCCTGCCACCTTTATCAAAGATAAGGTGTCCTATGTGTGTGGGTTTATCTCTGGGCTTTCTATCCTATTCCATTGATCTATATTTCTGTTTTTGTTCCAGTACCATACTGTCGTGATTACTGTAGCTTTGTAGTATAGTGTGAAGTCAGGGAGCCTGATTCCTCCAGCTCTGTTTTTCTTTCTCAAGATTGCTTTGGCTATTTGGGGTCTTTTGTGTTTCCATACAAATTGTGAAATTTTTTGTTCTAGTTCTGTGAAAATATGAGTGGTAGTTTGATAGGGATTGCATTGACTCTGTAGATTGCTTTGGGTAGTAGAGTCACTTTCACAATGTTGATTCTTCCAATCCAAGAACACGGTATATCTCTCCATCTATTTGTATCATCTTTAATTTCTTTCATCAGTGTCTTATAATTTTCTGCATACAGGTCTTTTGTCTCCTTAGGTAGGTTTATTCCTATATATTTTATTCCTTTCGTTGCAATGGAAAATGGGAATGTTTTCTCAATTTCACTTTCAGATTTTTCATCATTAGTATATAGGAATGCCAGAGATTTCTGTGCATAAACTTTGTATACTGCTACTTTACCAAATTCATTGATTAGCTCTAGTAGTTTTCTGGTAGCATCTTTAGGATTCTCTATGTATAGTATCATGTCATCTGCAAACAGTGACAGCTTTACTTCATCTTTTCCAATTTGGATTCCATTATTTTCTTTTCTTCTCTGATTGCTGTGGCTAAAACTTCCAAAACTATGTTGAATAATAGTGGTGAGAGTGGGCAACCTTGTCTTGTTCCTGATCTTAGTGGAAATGGTTTCAGTTTTTCACCATTGAGGATGATGTTTGCTGTGGCTTTGTAATATATGGCCTTTATCATGTTGAGGAAAGTTCCCTCTATGCCTATTTTCTGCAGGGTTTTTATCATAAATGGGTGTTGAATTTTGTTCAAAAGCTTTTTCTGCATCTATTGAGATGATCATATGTTTTTTTCTCCTTCAATTTGTTAATATAGTGTATCACGTTGATTGATTTGCATATATTGAAGAATCCTTGCATTCCTGGAATAAACCCCACTTGATCATGGTGTATGATCCTTTTAATGTGCTGTTGGATTCTGTTTCTTAGTATTTTGTTGAGGATTTTTGCATCTATATTCATTGGTGATATTGGCCTGCAGTTTTCTTTCTTTGTAACATCCTTGTCTAGTTTTGGTATCAGGGTGATGGTGGCCTCGTAGAAGAAGTTTGGGAGTGTTTCTCCCTCTGTCATATTTTGGAAGAGTTTGAGAAGGATAGGTGTTAACTGTTCTCTAAATGTTTGATAGAATTCGCCTGTGAAGCCATCTGGTCCTGGGCCTTTGCTTGTTGGAAGATTTTTAATCACAGTTTCAATTACAGTGCTTGTGATTGGTCTGTTCATATTTTCTATTTCTTCCTGATTCAGTCTTGGCAGGTTGTGCATTTCTAAGAATTTGTCTATTTCTTCCAGGTTTTCCATTTTATTGGCACAGAGTTGCTTGTAGTAATCTCTCATGATCTTTTGTATTTCTGCAGTGTCAGTTGTTACTTCTCCTTTTTCATTTCTAATTCTATTGATTTGAGTCTTCTCCCTTTTTTTCTTGATGAGTCTGGCTAATGGTTTATCAATTTTGTTTATCTTCTCAAAGAACCAGCTTTTAGTTTTATTGTTCTTTGCTATCGTTTCCTTCATTTCTTTTTCATTTATTTCTGATCTGATCTTTATGATTTCTTTCCTTCTGCTAACTTTGGGGTTTTTTGTTTTTTCTTTCTCTAATTGCTTTAGGTGCATGCTTAGATTGTTTATTCGAGATGTTTCCTGTTTCTTAAGGTAGGATTGTATTGCTATAAACTTCCCTCTTGGAACTGCTTTTGCTGCATCCCACAGGTTTTGGGTTATCGTGTCTCCATTGTCATTTGTTTCTAGGTATTTTGTGATTTCCTCTTTGATTTCTTCAGTGATCACATCGTTATTAAGTAGTGTATTGTTTAGCCTCCATGCATTTGTATTTTTTACAGATCTTTGCCTGTAATTGGTATCTAGTCTCATAGCATTGTGGTCGGAAAAGATACTTGATATAATTTCAATTTTCTTAAATTTACCAAGGCTTGATTTGTGACCCAAGATATGATCTATCCTGAAGAATGTTCAATGAGCACTTGAGAAAAATGTGTATTCTGCTTTTTTTGGATGGAATGTCCTATAAATATCAATTAAGTCCATCTTGTTTCATGTATCGTTTAAAGCTTGTATTTTGTTATTTATTTTCATTTTGGATGATCTGTCCATGGGTGAAAGTGGGGTGTTAAAGTCCCCTACTATGAACGTGTTACTGTCGAATTCCCCTTTTATGGCTGTTAGTATTTGCCTTATGTATTGAGGTTCTCCTATGTTGGGTGCATAAATATTTACAATTGTTATATCTTCTTCTTGGATTGATCCCTTGATCATTATGCAGTGTCCCTTTTTGTCTCTGGTAATAGTCTTTATTTTAAAGTCTATTCTGTCTTATATGAGAATTGCTACTCCAGCTTTCTTTTGGTTTCAATTTGCATGGAATATCTTTTTCAATCCCCTCACTTTCAGTCTCTATGAGGCCCTAGGCCTGAAGTGGTCTCCTGTAGACAGCATATACAAGGATCCTCCTTTTGTATCCATTCAGCCAGTCTGTGTCTTTTGTTGGGAGCATTCAATCCATTGAAATTTAAAGTAATTATCAATATGTATGTTCCTATTCCCATTTTATTAATTGTTTTGGGTTTGTTTTTGTAGGTCTTTTCCTTCTCTTGTGTTTCTTGCTGAGAGAAGTTCCTTTAGCATTTGTTGTAAAGCTGGTTTGGTGGTGCTGAACTCTCTCAGCTTTTGCTTGTCTGTAAAGGTTGTAATTTCTCCATCAAATCTGAATGAGATCCTTGCTGGGTAGAGTAATCTTCGTTGTAGGTTTTTCTTCTTCATCACTATAAGTATGTCCTGCCACTCACTTCTGGCTTGCAGAGTTTCTTCTGAAAGATCAGCTGTTAACCTTATGGGGATTCCCTTGTGTGTTATTTGTTGTTTTTCCCTTGCTGCTTTTAATATGTTTTCTTTGTATTTAATTTTTGACAGTTTGATTAATATGTGTCTTGATGTGTTTCTCCTTGGATTTATCGTGTATGGGACTCTCTGTGCTTCCTGGACTTGATTAACTATTTCCTTTCCCATATTCTGGAAATTTTCAACTATAATCTCTTCAAATATTTTCTCAGTCCCTTTCTTTTTCTCTTCTTCCTCTGGAACCCCTATAATTCAAATATTCGTGTGTTTAATGTTGTCCCAGAGGTCTCTGAGACTGTCCTCAGTTCTTTTCATGCTTTTTTTCTTTATTCTGCTCTGCAGTAGTTATTTCCACTATTTTATCTTCCAGGTCACTTATTCGTTCTTCTGCCTCAGTTATTCTGCTATTGATCCCTTCTAGAGTATTTTTAATTTCATTTATTGTGTTGTTCATCATTGCTTGTTTCCTCTTTAGTTCTTGTAGGTCCTTGTTAAATGTTTCTTGCATTTTCTCTATTCTATTTCCAAGATTTTGGATCATCTTTACTGTCATTATTCTGAATTCCTTTTCAGGTAGACTGCCTATTTCCCCTTCATTTGTTAGGTCTGGTGTGGTTTTATCTTGCTCCTTCATCTGCTGTGTGTTTTTCTGTCTTCTCATTTTGATTATCATACTGTGTTTGGGGTCTCCTTTTTGCAGGCTGTAGGTTCATAGTTCCCATTGTTTTTGGTGTCTGTCCCCAGTGGCTAAAGTTGGTTCAGTGGTTTGTGTAGGCTTCCTGGTGGAGGGGACTAGTGCCTGTGTTCTGGTGGATGAGGCCAGATTTTTTCTTTCTGGTGGGGAGGTCCACGTCTGTTGGTGTGTTTTGGGGTGTCTGTGGACTTATTATGATTTTAGGAAGCCTCTCTGCTAATGGGTGGTGTTGTGTTCCTGTCTTGCTAGTTGTTTGGCATAGGGTGTCCAGCACCGTAGCTTGCTCATCATTGAGTTAAGCTGGGTGTTGGTGTTGAGATGGAGATCTCTGGGAGATTTTCACCATTTGATATTACGTGGAGCTGGGAGGTCTCTTGTGGACCAGTGTCCTGAAGTTGGCTCTCCCACCTCAGAGGCACAGCACTGACTCCTGGCTGTAGCGCCAAGAGCCTTTCATCCACACGGCTCAGAATAAAAGGGAGAAAAAGTGGAAATAAAGAAAGAAAGAAAGAAGCAAAGAAAGAAAGAAAGAGGATAAAATAAAGATAAAATAAAATAAAGTGATTAAAATAAAAAATAATTATTAAGAAAATAAATTTTTAAGTGAAAAAAAAAAAAAAAACAATGGATGGACAGAACCCTCAGACAAATGGTGAAAGCAAAGCTATGCAGACAAAATCTCACACAGAAGCATACACATACACAGTCACAAAAAGAGGAAGAGGGGAAAAATTAATAAATCTTGCTCTCAAAGTCCACCTCCTCAATTTGGGAAGATTCGTTGTCTATTCAGGTATTCCACAGATGCAGGGTACATCAAGTTGATTGTGGACATTTAATCCGCTGCTCCTGAGGCTGCTGGGAGAAATTTCCCTTTCTCTTCTTTGTTCGCACAGCTCCCAGGGCTCAGCTTTGGATTTGGCCCCGCCTCTGCTTGTAGGTCACCTGAGGGCATCTGTTCTTCGCTCAGAAAGGACAGGGTTAAAGGAGCCGCTGATTTCGGGAGCTCCGGCTCATCAGGCCGGGGGGAGGGAGAGGCATGGAGTGCAGGATGAGCCTGTGGTGGCAGAGGTCGGCGGGACATTGCATCAGCCTGAGGCGTGCCGTGCATTCTCCTGGGAAAGTTGTCCCTGGATCCTGGGACCCTGGCAGTGGCGGGCTGCACAGGCTCCCCGGAAGGGAGGTGTGGATAGTGACCTGTGCTCGCACACAGGCTTCTTGGTGGCAGCAGCAGCAGCCTTAGCGTCTCATGACCGTCTCTGGGGTCCGCACTGTTAGCCGCGGCTTGTGCCCGTCTCTGGAGCTTCTTTAAGCAACACTCTTAATTCCCTCTCCTTGCTCACCAGGAAACAAAGAGGGAAGAAAAAGTCTGTTGCCTCTTCGGCTGGTCCAGACTTTTCCCCCGGTCTCCCTCCCGGCTACCGTGGTGCACTAACCCATTCAGACTGTGTTCACGCTACCAGTCCTCTCCCTGCACTCTGACCGAAGCCCGAGCCTCAGCTCCCAGACACGCTCGCCCTGGCGGGTGAGCAGACAAGCTTCTCAGGCTGATGAGGGCCGCTTGGCACCTATCTTCTGTTCGGGAATCTTTCCGTTTTGCCCTCCACACCCCTGTTGCTGTGCTCTCCTCCACGGCTCCGAAGCTTCCCCCCTCTGCCACCAGCAGTCTCCGCCTGCGAAGGGGCTTCCTATTGTGTGGAAACCTTTCCTCCTTCACAGCTCCCTCCCACTGGTGCAGGTACAGTCCCTATTCTTTTGTCTCTGTTTATTCTTTTTTCTTTTGCCCTACCCAGGTACGTGGGGAGTTTCTTGCCTTTTGGGAGGTCTGAGGTCTTCTGCCAGCGTTCAGTGAGTGTTCTCTAGGAGTTGTTCAACGTGTAGATGTATTTCTGATGTATCTGTCCTGTGCAGTGTTTTTAATCACAGGTCAGATGAAGCCATAGAAGCCATATTTAGTGTATTTTCAGGATGCAATAATATTAGTGGGATGGCTAAATTTTTGGATAGCAGAAACATGACATGTAAAGTTTTCATTTAAATTTCACATATCCTTGTTTGATTCAATTAAGTATAAAAATTCAGGCTGGAAGAAACTGTAATTGTTTGCAATTTGGGTAAAAAATAAGAGGTTTAAGTAAACATGGAATCAGTAGGAGCCATTCCAAAAAGAGGAACAAGGCTATAGTGCGAGCCTTCTATACCTTTAGTTCATGGAGTTAACAAACTCTGCAGTGAGCAGGGAATGGGGGCATGGGTGGTAATGGGTCCCCAAAATCATGTCTATAAAGATGCTGAGAATGTGGAATATTTAGCTTGGAGAGTGGAGTGCCTGATTGAAATCAAAAAATATTTGAAAGCCTATTTTGTGTAAAGGGAAGTAGACATTCTAAACATTTTCAGAGGTTAAAACTAAGATCTGTGAGCAAAGTTATAGAGAGGCAGATTATATCTCCATTTAAGAAAGACATTTAAATGATAGAGATTGGTAAATGTATTTCCTTAAAAGAAGACAGCATTGGGAAAAGTTGATAAAATGTTGAATGACCATTTGTCAGGATATTGTGAAAAAAATTCTTAATTGTGAAAGAAGTAGGACTTCATAATCCCTATATTTTTTTTAACTCTAAAAGTTTATGGTTCTATATTTTGTATAATTCTTGGTATATCACAGGCCTCATATAGGTATCTGCCTACCAATTTTATTATCTTAAGTACTAATAAGTATGCGTCTCTTTTTTAAAGAACAGACTTTAAGATCTTACGTCCCTATTCCTACATGGTATTTGTTTCTATTCCTTAGGAAGAAGCTAGTTATGCTGGAAATACATGTTATTAAGAGTTCCTTAGCAACTGATAGAACATCCCTGTAACAAAAACAAAACAAAACAAACAAAAACATAAGAAAGTTAGAGTCAGGAGTCTTCAATGATTTGAATAATAGATTTCCATGCTTAGAGTAGGGACTGATGGGGTCTTTTGTCCAAATTAATAAGAATGTCTAGGGACAATAGCTTTTTATTTCAATAATCTCTTTGATATTTGCCCTAACTGAAAGCCACATTGACATTAACTTCTTTGACATGAAACAATCCATGCCCTTGGCTAATATTTTTATTCACTTCTAGGATTATTTGCCTAAAGAAATCCTCAATACTTTATCAATTTTTATCATTACATCCAAACTCTATGTTCCATACTCTGGAATACTTTCTTCCCAATCATTCTCCATCTGACAAACTCCTACTCATATTTCAGTACCCCACTCAATTTTCCCATCTCCTATGAAGTTTTGTCCAGCTAACCTACTGGAAATGTTTACCCCAGCTTTCTCACTAATAACTTCCTTCATATTTGTATTATAGCTTTTACTATGCATTATTTACATTTTAGCCTTTACATTTAGAATAAGAATACTTTCTACAAAGAAATTTCATTTTTTTCTCCTCTTTAGAACCCACTGGGGTATCTGGGACACTGCAGAAAACCATAAGGAGAGATTGCTGAAGCAATACATACAGTGGATGAGCAGATAAAGAGACTAAGAACAACTCACTTGTAGGAATTATGAACTTAAAATTATGACAAATGTATCATTACATGGTATAAATACATACCTAAAGGAAGTATGCTAAACAGAATTTCTGTGAATGAAACTAAGGTTCAATGCTGTGGCGTTATCCACTCTCACTTACAGCAGTAGATTAATTATACATTATCACCTAATTTGTATGATTCTTGGGAGGATGTTCACCTAGGAAAATTGTGCAACTCATAAAATTTAACTTTCTTTATGTGTCAGTTTTTAATTATTTTTCCTAAGAAGAAGATAACTAACAAAATTCAGTAATTCTTAACTTCTTTAATGCCAAAGATACTGTTTGTTCATCTTTGAATCTCACCTCTTATATATAGTAGAAGCACATAAATATTTGTTGAATGCATTAATGTATTGTTATACATTCTGTGAGATTCTACTTCTGTTATTAAAAATGTTTTGCTAGATACCTGCTTTCAAATTATTAGATTCATAGTTCAAAAATTAGATAAGCAATATGATTAGAATTGAGTGTGTGAAAAACAATTCCCAAATTCTGAATTATGTGTTCTTCAATACACCAAATTTGGAGCTTTACTCATAATATTTCTTGATAGTCAGTGGTCCATATTACTTACATTCTAGTCATTGCTGCTTCTCTTTGTGTTTGATATGGTCAAATTTTGACTTCCAGATTATTGAAGCATGATTGTTTAAAAATGCCTATTTATATCAAGTACCTAAATGAGGAGAAGGTATAGTTTTACAGATAGAATCTCCCGATTTTTACACAAAGCTGAAGCTGATGGGTAACAATATAACTAAAACTGTTAACTCCTTATATCTAGATTTGGAAAATAAAACTCTTATTTGCTCTGAATGGATCCTAGTAAATATTAATGTCTTTGAGCACTTATAAATTCAGTGGAAAAACAAGACCTATACAGATGGGTCAACAAAGTTATGTGACAGTATTGATTAAAATTTCACATATTTCACTGCAAAAATGAGCAATGTTTCATGATGAGAATATTATCCGTGGAACTATGCTATGGTGGTGCATACTTTTTCTCTCAATAAGAACTTTGCCTAAGCAAATGCTGTCATTTGAAATGTAAATAGTAGGTGCTGTATGAGACTGCCTGTTGAATTGGATACAATCTGATTCAAGAGTATTTTAATCAGTGAAATATGTGGAACAGCAGTATAACACCCTTATGGTACCAATGCATTGCATTCGGTGTTGTTCAAACAGTGGTACTGTTGTATGTTTGTTGATTACTGAAGTGAGAGGTGTGACACATGTTATGTGTTACTTTCTTAGCAGCTGAAGAACACTCTGTTATAACAGAGATGAAATTCTAGGTCTCCTGAGCAAATCACATGACTCTCACTTCCTTAACACTTATAACACATATCACAAATGTATTTCAACTATATCTCACACTTCAAATACACTTTATAATTTTGTTTATACATTTAAGCCATAAGGTGTTATAAAACAAATAAAAGGAACTGTGCTTATTAAGATTACAGAGGTGAATCCTAGGTAAAGGAAAATCTACATGGGCAAACCAAAGAACATGTTTCTATTCTAGGTCTAAAGCTAGTGTTGAAAAATGAAGTGTTCATGTATAGATCTTCTATATTTTACTGTTTTGCATGTGTCTATATTCCTATGTATTTGTATTGTTTAAGGATTTTAGTGCTTGGAGATGAGACCTTGTGTGCTTGAAATTCTTTGCCAACTTCTTACAACATAAAGTTCAGAGAGGGAAACTGACAACACAGTCAACAATAATAGGTATGTTCTGAATTAAATAACTTTAGAGATACCAAATGCTATGTATTTCTTATCTACTGAATCCTTATAAAAGTTCTGTAAAGTGTATCTTGTTACTCTAATTTACTTATAAGGAAACTGAGTGGTTGAGTAACTTGCTTGATGTCACACAAGGCTGTGAAAGAGTTTGAACCAGTTCTACTTTCCCTACTGTTATGAAGCTAAGCTCTCAGCCCAGTGTTATGTCTGAAAATAATGTAACAAAGGTGTGTGAAAGAGTGTTCCATTCTAGTGCTGCTTAATATTGATTTAAAGAGAAGGATAAACTATCCCCAATTCTTTTATGTAATTGCAAATGTGTAGATTGTTTATTCCATATTTATTGACAGAGCAATACTGAAAAAAAAAAAAAGCAGTGAAAAGGGTGACAGTGAAAAGTTAATCCTGGGCCTGTAACCATCTTGAGAAAACTCTCTGTCTAACTTTCAGGTCTTTTGAAAGCTTTAACAACAATCAAATGACACTCCACAACCAAATTGGCAGTACCTTTCCTAGATGATCTTGTTAGCGTGTTCCTGAAGGGCATCCTGACCTATGTTGCTCCAAGTGTCCAAAAAGCATCAATTTTCTACCTTGATTTTCTCTGATTATCGACAATTTTCTCTGCTAGGAACTGTGTGGATGATGAGACAAAACTCAGTGTGATTGGCCAGATTAACATAGTGAGAACATCCCGATCAATCAGCATGTACATCATTAGTATTGTTCTCTCGCATAATTCATGAAAAGATATCCTGAGATAGAGGAAAGAATGTTCATATAAGGCAGAAAGCCTTTCCTTGTTTGGTCTTACCAACATCAAGCCTTGTAGTATTTGATGATAAGAATCTAAAAATCTTTTTTCCCTGGCCCTGTTACCAAATCCCTTTCTAAAGATTTTCCTATCCTTTCTCACTTGGAAGTAGCAGTTTTTATTTCATCAACGAACATGGTATAATTATTTAATATTTTAAATCTCTTTTTACTATAAATTGCTTATTCAAAGAAAAATGAGCAGCCATAAAAATCTTGGAAAGATCATTTCAAAGGCATAGGCTTCAAATTTATTTTAGGATATGATTACTTATTTGTCGGTAAAATAGAAAACTGTATTTATAATTTAAGATAACTAGTAGGAAATACTGTCATTTGATAACAGCAGAGAGTGTTCATTTCATTATAAATATTCTAACTTTGGCAAAGACCTTGGTCTTAAAATAGTGTTGAGTTTGGAAAATGGCCAAGAATGTGTTTTAAAACCATGGGAATATAAAACCTGAAAATAGATAATAATGCTTAATGTAGACTAATGCTTGACTACACAGTCAAACTCGTAAACTGTATCTTTGAAATAAAATACCATTATTCATAAAATGGCTGCATAAGTCAACTCAGAGTAGTGACAGATAGATGGCACTCTATAAATTCTTTAAAAAAAATGAATTTCTATTGGCAATTAATGCCAAGCTTATTCTGCCTACAAAAGAAAACATTAAAAATGTCATACTCTTGGGTGCCACCAATGTCATTATTTTTCTTCAGAAATGCAATTGCAAATCAGCTTCTAATTCTCACCAAAAATATCTGCATATATTGCTTATTTTACTTATATAAATGTTACCTAAAAAGATTCTGGGAAGTTTAGATAACTGGAAAAGAAGGATATATTGCACTTAAGAAGTCTTCTTGAGAATTATTACCTAGAAAATATTATTTAAATAAGTTTCTGATTTCCTAATTGTATCTAAAAATTTTATATGAAACTTCTTTCTCTTAACTACAAAGTTCACCTGTTAGATTGAATGTTGAATCAAGAATTAGAATGACTGTATTTTCATCATGTTTGCTTTTTTAAGATTAATTCATCTTTCATTGTATTATTACAAAATGATAATATTTGTGAAAAAATTTTTAAATACCAATTTACAAAATTTTGATATCTATAATATCTTAAAATATTTGTAAAGTTTATATTTTTTTGACTGTATTATTTTAGAAGCAATATTTTGGAGATAGTAAATTTGATTTTAGGGACATATTTTGACAGGGTGTCTCAAGAAATAATGCTTGAAAAATAAACATTAGTTTGCATGCTGACATTAACACATGAACTAAAAGCTGTTTGAAAAGTTATTAAAGAGTAGTGACAAATACAGTTTATCGAGTTGATTGGAAGGGTCTTTTATGTGTCACTGGGACTGATGTTAGGTCCCTTTAGGCTCTTTTAACAACTTCATCAATGATCAGGAGGAAAGAAGAGACAACCTGTTAATTAAATCCTTTGTGCCATTTAATCCAAGAATCAATCTATAAAAGGCGTCAGCCCAAAGTACTTAGTTCAAATATGCTCAGTAATAAACTTGAAAACACACAAAAAAGGACTGCTACAGAATTTGTATTTCAACAACAAAGTCGATAGAATAATGCTTAACATTATATTGCGAAGATACCATTTCTTAAAATATCAAGAAAATTGGACAAAGGTGGCTTTTTGCTTAAATTTCATCAATACTCTTCATTTTTTCTTTGCCCTTAGAGATGAAAGCAAAAATTTTATAAGGTGTTCAGAGCAATAGCAGACAAATAGTTAAATTCAGGCTTAGACCATGAAATTAATTTGTCCTCAGCCATCTGCTTTTCTTTGCCGTTAAGCACTTTGAGGGCTCACTGAGGAGTCAGCTTTGCTTCACTCTTCCAAGAGCCAATCCTGACTCTGTAGCTGGTGGACACCAAAGGAGTTCTGTCCAATACTATAGAGACTGAGATTGACAGCCCAGACCCCGGCTATTAACCTGGGTCTAGCCTTACAGCTCACTTGTAGAATTGAGTTTCTGTCATCTTCCTGAGTCTAATTTGAAGCTTTTTCCCACCTTTCTCCCCTGTGTTGGCTTTAGTTCCATCTTTATAATGTGACCAGTTTTCTAGTTCCTGTGGCATGAGTTTTTCCATCTTTTTACCAGCGATTCATCTTCCTCTCACCCCAGGAACTGGAGATTTCTGCTTCTGAATCCCATATTCTGCTTCATGCTGACACCTCTGACACTATTTACCTAGCTGCCTATCTGCTTCCGTGAGTGTCAATATACTTAGTTTCTTGAGCATTGTATTTTTTTCTGTGTTGTGTCTCCTTGCTTGTGGAAACACTCTATTATTCAATCTTTCCAATAGCAGCAGCTTGCTACCACAAATGATGAGTAATATATATGTAGCTGTAATTAATAAACAAAATTCAGAGAAACAAAATACCTCTCTAATTTTAATACAAAGATAGTGGTGTGAGGTTTATTTCATAATTATCATTAATAGTATATATGAATTTAAAATAGAATATCCCACATTAAAGAAAAACAATTCTAAATGAATGTAACATATTTAATTGCTGTTAGACAAATCTCATTTGCTAATTTCATTAACAGAGTAAATTAATTGTTTTTTTATTTTAATCTAAACTAATTTTCTAATGTTCTAGATTTTTCTGTTTGGGGCAATTTTTAATCATATTCAGGGATTTTTTAAAATAATAATTAGAATTTTGCACTCAGTAGAATGCTAAGTATCATGCTATTTTAAAAATGATAATTTAGTAGTGATAAATCTGCTTGTTGGAAAATAAAGCAGAAGAAATTTACATTGCTCACCAGTTCATGCTCCACATAATAATACCTGGGCACCTGCCACTGTATTCTCATACTTGAGCCACGTACACCTGCCTGAAGAGACCACTTCTGGCCTTGGATGTGAAGTGTATAAGATGTCTTTTGTTCTCTATTAAACTTCATTCTTGGCACCCTTTGTCTGTTGCTCGTGCTTTATGAGGCCAATTCTTTTCCTTGCCCAGACACACAATTCCATTCTTGAACTTTATTCCCATATCTAGGGAATCCCTGCTCTGCCTTCCAAAATTCTTGATTTTGTATGTAGTGGTGTGCTAGTAAATATTTAGCAACCAGCTCTCCAAGGGGAGCAAAAGCTCTGATTTATAGCATTTACCAATTTTAATGCAGAAATGTCCACCAGAGACCAATTCAAGCTACAAAGAGTCTTCCTAAATGTAGAACCTGGACATATATTAGTTATTTATTGCTGTATAACAAATTATCCCCAAACTGAACAGCTTAAAAAAATACATATTTATTTTCTCATAGTGTCTGTTGGTAAAGAATCCAGGCATGGCTGAGTTGAGCCTTCATTGGAGATCAAAGTCCTGGCTGAGCAAGGAGGCACTTCTAGACTCATTTACAAGATTGTAGGAAGACATGATTTTCTTAAAGACATGATTCTTAAAGACATGATTTTCTACTCATTCCCAGCTTGATGAGTCCTCTTCACTAGAACCCTTGCCTACCTAAGTTAAAGACAGGTCAGGAAGGACAGTTGATCTAGTAGAAACTGGACCTCCTGGATGGAGTTGTCCAACTCTTCCTCTTACACCTGAGTCTCAGTAAGGTGACAATGAATACGAACGGTAATATGGAATCTCAAACCCCAAAACATTTTTTCTGAAGGTGGTAGTCTAAACCTGATGCCACCTAAAACTGAAGATATTTTTAATTCCCTACATTCAGTTATCTTAAATTCATTTTTTTAACAGTGACGAATCTACCCAACCCTGTTCACCATTGGTAACTTTAACTTGGCTTTTGTTTCATGAGACAGTTTTCACATCTTTTTCTTTTTAAACTTTGTTTGACTGCTTATAACTCTTCTCTCTGTGTTTCTGTGATCCAACACTTTGTTATGGTGCATACTATGTCTCCCTATCATCTTTTCTCTGTCTCTGTCAGGGCTTCCCCTTCTTTGTCTGCTTTTTAAAAGCTGATTTTCTAAGGATTTCCTTTTTGGCCCTTTAATCACCTTAATGTACACATACTTCATAAGGTTTATATATTCCACATAAGCCGATTTCTCTGAAAGTTTTAATTAGCTCAGGTTTCTCTTCTGAGTTGAGGACTTTTCATGAATGTTTAGAGTATCTTTACTCATAATCACTAAAACACTGGAAATAACACAAATACCCATCAACTAAAGAATGAATACACAAATTGTAATTTAACTATACAATGGAATACTACTCAGCAGTAAACAAAAAATAAATAAATAAATAGAAAAACAAACTGCTGATAATATGAAACAACATCCCATGGATCTCAAAAGCATGATGCTAATTAAAAGCAGTGAGACAAAAAATGTTATATACTATATGAATCTATTTATATGACATTCTAGAAAGCAAAGGCTTAAGGACAGAAAACAGCTAAGTGTTTATCAGATGTAGAAGATCTATGAGAGAGATTTATTGTAAAAGGACTTACATATGGTGATGAATGTATTCTTTAACTTGATTTTGGTAGATGTTATATGACCACATATATTTGTCAAGACTTACAGAACTATACTTCCCCAAAAGAGTTGTTTTTATTTCATGTAAATTATATTTTAATAACCCTGGTATTAAAAAACCAAAATATCAAATGAATTCAGATTTGTTATCTTCTCCCTTAATATTTTCTTATACCTATATTTTAAATGTCAATTTATACCAATAACCTAGTTATATAAGGAAAAATCTAAAGTTGCTTTTGATTCTTCTCTCTTCCTAAAATTCCACACCTAGTCCATCGCCAAGACCAGCTAATCTAAACTTCTAAAACATGTCTTCAAATTCCTCCCCTCCTTAGAGAAAGTGACCAGACTCTCATCTTCTCTGACTTAACTAAAGCAAAACTGTTTTAGCCACAGAAATCAGATAAGAAAAAGAAATAAAAGGAGTCCAAATAGGAAAAGAAGAAGTAAAGTTGTCTCACCTGCAGATGACATGATACTATACATAGAGAATCCTACAGACGCTACGAGAAAACTACTAGAGCTAATCAATGAATTTCGTAAAGTAGTAGGATACAAAATTAATGCACAGAAGTCTCTTGCATTCCTATACACTAAGGATGAAATAGCTGAAAGATAAATTAAGGAAACACTCCTATTTACCATTGCAACAAAAAGAACAAAATACCTAGGAATAAACCTACCTAAGGAGACAAAATATCTATATACCAAAAACTATAAGACACTATGAAAGAAATTAAAGATGATACAAACAGATGGAGAGATATACATGTTCTTGAATTGGAAGAATCAACATTGTGAAAATGATTATACTACACAAGGCAATCTACAGATTCAATGCAATCCCTAGCAAACTACCAACAGCATTTTTCACGGAAAAAGAACAAAAAAAAAATCACAATTTGTATGGAAACACAGAAGACCCCTAAGAGCCAAAGCAAACTTGAGAAAGAAAAATGGAGCTGGATGAATCAGGCTCCCTGACTTCAGACTATATTACAAAGCTACAGTAATCAAGACAGCCTGGTACTGGCACAAAAACAGAAATATAGATCAATGGAACAGGATAGAAAACCCAGAGATAAACCCTCACACATATGGTCACCTTATCTTTGGTAAAAGAGGCAAGAATATACAATGGAGAAAAGACAGCCTATTCAATAAGTGGTACTGGAAAAACTGGACAGCTTCATGTAAAAGAATGAAATTAGAACACTCCCTAACACCATACACAAAGGTAAACTCCAAATGGATTAAAGACCTAAATGTAAAGCCAGACACTATCAAACTCTTAGAGGAAAACATAGGCAGAACACACTATGACATAAATCACAGCAAGATCCTTTTTTTTTTTTTTTTTGGTACACGGGCCTCTCACTGCTGTGACCTCTCCTGTTGCGGAGCACAGGCTCCAGACACACGGCTCAGCGACCATGGCTCATGGGCCCAGCCACTCCGCGGCATGTGGAATCTTCCCAGACAGGTGCATGAACCCATGTCCCCTGCATTGGCAGGCAGACTCTCAACCACTGTGCCATCAGAGAAGCCCAAGATCCTTTTTGACCCACCTCCTAGAGAAATAGAAATAAAACCAAAAATAAACAAATGGGACATAATGAATCTTAAAGTCTTTTGCACAGCAAAGGAAACCATAAACAAGATGAAAAGACAACCCTCAGAATGGGAGAAAATATTTGCAAATGAAGCAACTGACAAAGGATTAATCTCCAAAATTTACAAGCAGGTCATGTAGCTCATTATCAAAAAAACAAACAGCCAAATCCAAAAATGGGCAGAAGACCTAAACAGACGTTTCTCCAAAGAAGATATACAGATCACCAACAAACACATGAAAGAATGCTCAACATCATTAATCATTAGAGAAATGCAAATCAAAACTACAATGAGTTATCACCTCACAACAGTCAGAATTGCCATCCTCAAAAAATCTACAAGCAATAAATGCTGGAGAGGGTGTGGAGAAGAGGGAATGCTCTTGCACTGTTGGTGGGAATGTAAATTGATACAGCCCCAATGGAGAACAGTATGGACGTTTCTTAAAAAACTAAAAATAGAACTACCGTACCACCCAGCAATCCCAGTACTGGGCATATACCCTGAGAAAACCATAATTAAAAAAGAGTCATGTACCACAATGTTCACTGCAGCTCTATTTACAATAGTCAGGACATGGAAGCAACCTAAGTGTCTATCGACAGATGAATGAATAAAGAAGATGTGGCACATATATACAATGGAATATTACTCAGCCATAAAAAGAAATGAAATTGAGTTATTTGTAGTGAGATGGATGAACCTAGAGTCTGTCATACAGAGTAAAGTAGGTCAGAAAGAGAAAAACAAATACTGTATGCTAACACATATATATGGAATTAAAAAAAAAATTGTTCTGAAGAACCTAGAGGCAGGACGGGAATAAAGATGCAGACCTACTAGAAAATGGACTTGAGGACGCAGGGAGGGGGAACGGTAAGCTGGGACGAAGTGAGAGAGTGGCATGGACTTATATATACTACCAAATGTAAAATAGATAGCTAGTGGGAAGCAGCCGCATAGCTGCTTCCAAAGGGAGATCAGCTCGGTGCTTTGTGAACACCTAGAGGGGTGGGATAGGCAGGGTCGGAGGGAGGGACACGCAAGATGGAAGAGATATGGGGATATATGTATATGTATAGCTGATTCACTTTGTTATAAAACAGAAACTAACACACCATTGTAAAGCAATTATACTCCAATAAAGATATTAAACAATAAAAAAATAAAGCAAAACTGTACTGAAATCACCTCTGGAATAACAAGACTCCCCATTCCTCCTTTCATCACTGGGGCTCGTCGGGATATTGCCAAAATCTGGCAGAATTCACTATCTTTTTTTTTTCCTGAAAAAAATCTCTGCTATGTTTTTATATCTATATGTATTAATATCCTAAATGAACAGGCAAAGTTTCTGAAGCAGAATAAATTATTGTTATTTATTTACAACAAATAATAAATGTGTAGTTCTCTTGTGTCCCAGTTTTTACCTCTAGGGAATATGGTGAAAGGTAGATAAAATTCTACTCATAGGCCCTCTTTACTGTAGGGGAAGAAATTAGAAAACATAAATCTATGCATTTATACAAGAGAGAGACAGCTGCTGCCTCCCCTCCTGAGAAAGTTTCCTTAGAAATGTGAAGGAAAGGATCCTGGGTTCTAACCCTTTGGAATGTAAATAAATTCTCAAGGAGAAAGGTAACACTCATATCCACAACCCAGAGGTATCACCACCGGCCCATGTCTCATCCCCACTTAAAATATAAACATATACCTACAGAAAGGTCAGTATCTCTGGATGGTTTCTCACTATCTACTCAGTCATAATTTAACTTCCAGGTTTGTCTTTTATTTCAGATCCCAAGTTTCAGTAAAATTTTCTCAGAAAGCCCTGGCTGTGGAGAAACATAAGAATATTTTCTCCACAGTCCCACATGCTTCCTCTCTTGTTCCATCACTCCCAGTGTAGGATTAGTAAACTCCTCTGAGTCCTCATCCTTCTCTCTGAATAATCCCTACACCTCCTTGCCTTAACTCTAACTTGGAAATGCTTTGAAGTCACAAGTTCTCCTTTAGCCCTTTCAAGCAGGTGTTCTTTTTCCCAGTCTCAGTGAAGAGATGGAGTAGTTGTCCGTCTTGTCCTCCTGCTTCTTCCAGATCATTTCTCCCCTTCCTGCCTGCAAAATTCTGCTCATTGAAGTACAAACCATTTTAGCCATTTTACCAGTTTTCCACTTCAATTCTGCCGTCTTCTGACCTATCAGCTGTTCCTCTTCATTCAGTTAAAACCCTAGCCTTTCTTTCCATAGCCACTTCTGCTGTTGTTCTCTAACAAGTAACAACCAAATCTCCTTTCTAGGCAACAGAGAAACAAGAGTGAAGAATCAAGATCTGATATAAATCTCAAACCAACTCACTGTCAATGTTCTCACTATGGCCCAAGCCCCATCCATAATTCTTCTGGAATTCTGAAGTAACTTCTTTACTGATCTTCCACTCCTGCCCCCTCCAATCATTCTCCACAAGGGAGCTAAAATGTCATTTATCACACTGCTGAAAACATTTCTGCGGCTGCTCCTTTCACTTAGAACATAGTACAAATTTGTCACCATGAACCAAACCTGCATGACCTGGCCCCTGGTCACCCTTCCACCTCAGGGCATGACACTTGCTCTCTGGATCTGTAGTTGCAGTTCACTGTGCCACAGGCTACAATGTCTTTCAGTTCTTACAGTACAGTAACTTCCTACCCTCTGCTCACCTTTGGGCTCAATTGTTCTGTCTGAACACCTTTCTTTTGGATGTTTGTCCTTCAGTGATAAGATTAGATATTTCTTCTTCCAAAAGGCTTTTCATAAAAAAATAATTTTCCCTATTACTCTCAAACATAGGACTCTATTTATTTCATTGCATTTATCACTAAATAAAATTTCATTTATATATGTTCACTTGTTTCTTATTTATCTCCTCATCAGAATGCAAGCTCCATGAAGGAAGATATAAAACTATGCCATGGTCATGCAGTAGCTGTATATTAACTGGGATACAGTGACCCTCAAAAAATATCTGTGGAATGAACAAATGGTCTCTCTCCTTTCTCAAACCCATCTCCATTCAGCCAATAGAGGGATAACATTTTTGAGTGGTTCCTAAAGTTTTGTAATTGTTTATCCTCATCACATCTCAAAGGTAGAGCTCATTTCCACTTATTCCAAAAATTCTTAACTATACAGGAAAGCAAGAGGTGACACCCTCCTTGCCAGATACATAATCGATAACTTCCAGATGTTATACAGGCAAAGGTAATTTGAATGAATCCCACAAAAATTTCTGAAGCATTGCCTCTTACTTCTATCCCCACACTCTCCTACTGTTTGAGAATCAGGAATTCTAGGCAAAAATTTGACTTTGTTGCTTCCCTGTTGATAACCTGTAAACAGTTCCTTAAGGTGGCACACATGGCTATCAATGATCAGATCTATGTTTATGTCACCAACTTAATAATTCCTGTCTCCTCCTATACCCTACAGCATTACAGAACTCTTTTCATATGTGTGTGTGTGTATGTGTGTGTGTGTGTGTGTGACTATAAACACATAAATATCTTCAGTAATTTAATGGCTTTGAGTGGCTGAACTTAACAAATCATTTGCTCTCCAGGTAGATTGATTCAGTCTCCCAAATAGTCATGTTAAGAGTATTAAGAGTATTCATTGACTTTTGGATCACTTACTAAGCCACCCTAAAACAACAGATTTCTCTGTTACTATCCCTATCCCCCACCTCATTGCACTTCACAGCAAGGATATCTTATTCCTTAGGGGTGAGAGTGGGGGAAAGAATGGTTATTTGGAAAAACTCCCCTAGTCATTCTTTATTGCTCTGCCTTACTTAAAAATTACCAATATATACCCAACCTTAATAGACACATATATTGGAACAAACTAGAAAAAGCAAAAAAAAGTCATTTTGCATCAGGATTTGAATTTAGTAATTAATTTTATCTGGCCAGGTAAATTTTCCTTCCAAATTTGTTTAACTTAAGTAGATGTCCCTCTGTTTTGTATCATCTGCCAAGATTAATTTATTAATTAGACAAATATTTATAGAATGTCTATAATGTGACAACCACTAGGCTATATGCTGGTGATATAAATGATGAGTACTTATAAAAAAAGTACACAGTCCCTATTCTCAGTGAGTCTGAATTCTAATAGGGGAGTCATATATTAACCAAATAATCACAGTAATGATGTACGGTTATGAATTGAGATAGAGGTACTGAGGGAAATAATCACAGTTCTGTGAGGAAATATATCACATATATCTGATTTATACTGGAAAGCAAGTAAAGTTTCCTGAGAAATAATTAGCTATGATATTAAGAATGAATGAGTTAACATACAAAGAGGGAGGAAATGAGCAGAAGTGAGAGGGAGAAGTGAGAGGGAGAAATGGTGGAAATGAACAGCCAGATCCCAGGGACTGAAGGTCAATGTAGTGAAAAGCAGAGACGAAGATGGGAGACCAGAGACTGCAAGGGTAGCAAGAAGTCAGCTACTGGGGCCTTCCAGGTCATTATAAGGACTTTAGTCTTTATTTTTTTCTAAAATCGGTGATATTAAAATTTTTTAAGCTTGATGAGGGTCTCCATGGTTGGTATTTTAAAATTACTTGTTGCAGTAAAAAGAATATATCACAGGGGAAAAGTTAACTGTTATTGGTTAATTCTGTATTCTAGGCTGTGATGAATAATTTTGTGTCACCTTGTCTAGGCTAAGTGACACCAGGACAGCTGGTAAAGCATTATTTCTGAGTGTGTTTGTGAGGACATTTCTGGATGAGATTAGCACCTGATTTAGCAGACTGAGTAAAAAAGACGATCTTCACCAGTGTGGGTGGGTGTAGTTCCATCTACTGAGGGGTTAAATAGAGCACAAAGACAGAAGAAGGCCAAATTTTCTCTCCCTTTGCTTAAGCTGGGACATCGATCTTCTTGGGCCCTTGGATATTAGCTTTCCTGGTTCTTGGGCCTTTGGATTCAGTCTGGAACTTACATCATTAGCCCCCCCACTTCTCAGGCCTTTGGACTTGGACTGAGACTTATGTCATCAACTTCCCTGATTCTTCAGCCTGCAGATGGCAGATCCTGGGACTTTTCAACCTCCATAATTGCATGAGCCCATTCTTATAAAAAAAAATCTTCTTATATATACACATATGTATATCTTATTGGTTCTATTTCTCTGAAGAACCCTGAACAATATACATGCAACTTACAAGCGTATTTTGGATTATCATGGTGTTGTTGAAGATAAAGGGAACTGGATTGATCATGAAATATTTAGAAAAGAAAATAGAATGGCTTTGCTATGGCAGTTGAAGTATTTAGGGATTGTTCCCAACTTCCTTGTTTAACAAGTAAAGTGTAATAAATGTTCTAAACTGGGCAATAGTTTGGTGATAAAGAGTTTAATTTTGTACCTGATGACTTTAAGATACTTTGAAACAGTCAACTAGCTAATGTTAAGTTGGCACTCAGGCAGTAAGTTCTGAAAATCAGAGAAGAGGACTGAGGTAGAGATATATATTTAGGGATCATCATTTTATATGTGGTAACTAAGGCTATGGCATGAATGGAGCTGCTTAGGAAAAGAATATGGCATAAGAAAAGTAAGAATAGTAGACTAAGCCTTAAGAAATTTCAACTTTACAAGTCAGGTGGAGGAAGATGAGCCTGACAAGAAAGAGAAAGAAGAAGGCACTTAGGCAGCAGAAATCCAGAGCAATATGATGTTAAGAAAGGCAAAGGAGGAGGAAGTTTTAAGAAGGATATAGTCAGCATCATTAAATGATGCTAGAAGGCCAAAGTAGTAGATAACTAAAAACTGCCCATTGAACATAGAAACATGGAGATATTTAGTGATGTAATGCAAGTTCTTTTGAGGAGTAATGATGTAGAAGTTAGACTGAAGTGACTCAGGAGTAGAAGGTAGAGACATGCCGACAGCAACATAGATAATCCTTCAGAAAGTGTGATTACAAAGAAAAAAACAAGTGAGAAAAGATATCTGTTGAGAATGCAAGAGGAAATGTGGGAATTATGAGGTTTAATGATAATGGGGAAGACTTGAAATAGTTTTTGTTGAGATTAGAAGAAGCCAAAGAAAGTGATGGGTAATGGATTTCTGGACAGGATTAAGAGCCAAGCTGAGGTTATTGATCATGAATTTATACTGACACTAACTTTCTCTGTGATGTGCCTCCAAGGCCCAGACACTCAGGTAGGCATGAAGAAAGATGACAATAACATTTAACCTGGTTTAGAGTTTTCCAGGCGAGGCAAGAAAATGAAAAATGAGTAATTCCTTAAGGTAATAGGAAGATTATTGCTGAAAGTTGGATTCAGGGTAAAGAAGATGTACTATACATATACAAAGGAATATTATTCAGCCATAAGAAAGAATGAAATAATGCCATTTGTAGCAACATGAATGAACTTAGAGATTATCATATTAAGTAAAGTAAGTCAGACAGATAAAGACAAATATCATATGATGTCACTAAATGTGGAATCTGAAAACAATGTGCAAATGAACTTATTTACAAAGCAGAAATAAACTCAAGATATACCAGTGGGGGAGGAGGTAAAATAGGAGAGTTTGGGATTAATATATAAACACTATTATATATAAAATAGATAACTAATAGAGACCTACTGTATAGCACAAGGAAATATATTCAATATCTTGTAATAACCTATAAGGAAAAAGAATCTGAAAAAGAAAAATAATATATATATATATATATATATATATGTGTATATGTGTATATATATATATATATATATATATATATATATATATATATAAAACTGAATCACTTTGCTGTACACCTGAAACTAACACAACATTGTAAATTATACTTCAATTAAAATCGGTTAATAAAAAAAGCAGAAGAAAAATAAAGAAAGTGAAGAAGAGGGATTGGGGAAAATTAAAATGTCAGTTGACTGTGGAGACCCTAATGTGGTGGAAGTATGATGATTGTGGAAGTAGTGATGTGTAGACTAGAAAGAGAAAAGGTGATAGTAAGCTGGGGGATTTGATTAGTGATTTTGGAAGCAGAGCAATTTCAGATGATAACAAAGTGCAGGGAGAGACTGTGGAACAGCATGTCTGAAGTAAATGGAATGTGCATGTCACTGGAGATTGGAGGTGAAGAAAATGAGGGTCTTGTACTGGAACATTGTCTGTGTGAATGATTAAATCAGTCAGAATAATTGTAGGACTTTGAATGAGGGGAAGACTGGGAGTGAAAAGGCTCATTAAAGTGTCTATTTAATGAGAAAGAGTGACAGAGTTTGGTGAATGACAGTGTGAGGCAAGAGAGAAAGTTAAATAGTGTGAACATGAGAAGCACAGAACTTTCTAGAAAATCATAGGGAGATAAATGTATTGACATGTAAATAAGAAGAGACAAAGACCCTAATCCTATGGCTGACCTTGGGTTTCAAATTTTGAAAGAATGAAAAACCACCCCTTGAAAAAATTATGATGGAAAAAGTATCATGGGAGCGCTCTCTTTTCTGTTAAGGTAAGGAAGCAGATAGTCACTTGAAGAAGAAGATGAGGACATAGGAGTAATGACTATGAAGCAGTGTTTCCAGGGGCATAATGAAAGTGTTTAAAAGAAAAAGGAGAAGATGGAACCAAGGGCAATGAATTCCCAAGCATTCTGGGGATGCTAGTGAGAAGCATAGCCTAGTACTTTGGTCAGTGACTGATGAAAATTGTGTTAAGAGAATGATGATTTCACTTTCAAAAGACTTTGGGATAAGCACTAGCCCTGAACCTAATGACCAGAGTGACTAAACCTCTTCATTACCTGGTGATTTTAGTACCAGTGACTGCTGGTAGCAAGCCCAGAAATGACAGAAATTCTAAGTCAAGTTTGAAAGTTAAAGAAATCCCAATATCTCCAAATTACACACACTAAATGTGGCTACAGATTGCCTCTAAGAGAGTTGTCCTGGAATGGCTTGATGAGATAGATATGGTCTAAAATTGTGAAGGTTAGGAAGGCTGAAATAAGATGAGGAAAACTGGTTATTCAAGAAAAAGAAGAAACAGGATGTAGTAAACCGTCCATTTCAAGTATTGCCCTCTTAAGAGACAGCAAAAACAATAAAAAGACTCGGATGCATACATCTTTAATTTTCAAAGAGATTTAAATTTGCATTTTTTTTCTTCTTAAAACTTGTATTCATTGTATAGCACAGGGAACAATATTCAGTAACTTGTAATAAACTCCTTCAGGGTCTTCCTACTCCACCATCTTGACCACCTCCCACAAAAGAGACTTTCTTAATGACCTTGAAGATGTAAGCTGTTACAGTTTGAACTGCCTGTGGAGAAGGTCACATAGCAGGCAACTGCAGGTAGCCTCTAGGAGCTGACAGCCTCAGTTCTATAACCTCAAGAGATTGAATTCTACCAACAACTTGAATAAACCTGGAAGAAGACCCTGAGCTCCAAATGAGACTGCAGCCCTGGCAACTTCTTTTGAGACCCCTGATGGCCACACCCAGATTCCTGACAAACCCATGGAAACAGTGAAATAATTTAGAGGTGTTGTCTTACATCACTAAATTTGTTTGGTAATGATAAAAAAAACAACAGATTTATGTTTTGAAAATTGATTTCAAATGGTCTCTAATTATTCTGTTTGGTTGGAGAAAATCAAAGCAACTTTGAGAGTTCATTAAAGTCTTTCTTTTCTCACAGTGCCTACTGAAAGCTTTTCATATTACAGCATAAACTGTGTGTTTGCTTGTGCTTACCTCCTGATGACTTTGGGAGTAAATTCAGTTATGTATATACATAATTATTAATGCTTTAAGAAACTGTAAGATGTGTGAAAATCTGAGAAATCCTAAACTCCAAGGTAATCAATAGCACAATAAATAAGAAATCCAGAGGAAAGAAGTCATGGGGTCCCAAAGTAAAACAGAATTTTGGAAATAACAGATTAAAAAGTTAAAGGATAATACTGGTAAATCATTATAATATTTGAGAACTACAAATAAAATATCTCCAAAGCCAAATACAAATTCCAAGAATCCAAAGTACACATGATTCTAAGGAAAAAGATACTTTCCAAGTGCAAAATAGTCTTAATGTACTGTCAACAATATTGTAACTACCATTTACAACTATTTGCTATGTGCCAGGGACTTTAAACATTTCATTTCACTAAATTCTTTCTATCAGGACTATATAATACAGGTGTTATTACTTGCATTTTATAAATGAGGAAATAAGCCTTAAACAGGTTATGCAAAATTTTCAAGATCAGATGTATGGTAAGTATCAGAATGGAGAACCAAACCTAAGTCTCTCTAATTCAGAATTTGATATTTTAAAATCTATTCCAAACTTCTGCCCAATAATACAATAGTTTGTATATCAAGAAATAACTTCTCACACTGTTAACTTGACTCTTTATGTTCTTTTTTATTTGTTTCAGTAATATACATGAGGCAGAGAATCTAGGTTATGCTTCTGTAAGAAGCAAACCCAAATCTCACTGGTTTATAGCAACAAAGTTTTTTCTTTGTTTTGTTTTGTTTTGTGTTTTGTTTTCTGCCTTTTGGCTCTGCATTCTGGGGTGCATGCAGCTCTGTTCCATATCACCAGGCTGACAGAGCATCCTCTATATGAAACATTTCTGGTTGTCATGGCAGAAGGATAAAAAATAAAAAGAACAAAGTAAATTGTGAACTAGTTCATATGGTTTTCAACTAGAATGACATCTACTCTTCTCATACTTCATTGCTCAAAGTAAGTCACATGATGACATCTACTGTCAACAGGACATAGAAATATATCCCTCCTTCAGGATGTGACAGCAAATATTTGTGAACACTAGTACAACTTAAAACAAGGTACTTGTATATTCTAAGTCTTTGAATATTTGTAAATGTTTACATATCTGAAGAAAAGCAAGAGAGAATTTTATTAATTATAAAATATACAACACACACAATCAAAAAATAGACAAAAAATCAGGAGTTCAGTTTTAAACAAACCTGTGTAACTTTTAAAAATTACAAGGCAGAGGGCAGACAGCAGAAGCAAGAAGAACCACAATCCTGCAGCCTGTGGAACAAAAAACACAGTCACAGAAAGATAGACAAGATGAAAAGGCAGAGGGCTATGTACCAGATGAAGAACCAACATAAAACCCCAGAAAAACAACTAAATGAAGTGGAAATAGGCAACCTTCCAGAAAAAGAATTCAGAATAATGATAGTGAAGATGATCCAGGACCTCGGAAAAAGAATGGAGGCAAAGACATAGAAGATGTAAGAAATGTTTAACAAAGACTAGGAAGAATTAAAGAACAAACAAACAAACATAGATAAACAGTACAATAACTGAAATGAAAACTACACTAGAAGGAATCAATAGCAGAATAACTGAGGCAGAAGAATGGATAAGTGACCCGGAAGACAGAATGGTGGAATTCACTTCTGCAGAACAGACTAAAGAAAAAAGAATGAAAAGAAATGAAGACAGACTAAGAGACCTCTGGGACAACATTAAACACAACAACATTCACATTATAGGGGTCCCAGAAGGAGAAGAGAGAGAGGAAGGACCAGAGATAATATTTGAAGAGATTATAGTTGAAAACTTCCCTAACATGAGAAGGGAAATAGCCACCCAAGTCCAGGAAGGGCAGAGAGTACCATACAGGATAAACCCAAGGAGAAACATGCTGAGACACAGTAATAAAATTGGCAAAAATTAAAGACAAAGAAAAATTATTGAAAGAAGCAAGGGAAAAATGACAAATAACATACAAGGGAACTCTCATAAGGATAACAGCTGATTTCTCAGCAGAAACTCTACAAGCCAGAAGGCAGTGGCATGATATACTTAAAGTGATGAAAGGGAAGAACCTACAACCAAGATTATTCTACCCGGCAAGGACCTCATTCAGATTCGATGGAGAAATCAAAAGCTTTACAGACAAGCAAAAGCTAAGAGAATTCAGCACCACCAAACCAGCTCTACAATAAATGTTAAAGGAACTTTTCTAAGTAGGAAACACAAGAGAAGAAAAGGACCTACAAAAACAAACCCGTAACAAATAAAAGAATGGTCGTAGGAACATACGTATCGATAATTACCTTAAACGTGAATGGATTAAATGCTCCAACCAAAAGAAACAGGCTTGCTGAATGGATTCAAAAAGAAGACCCATATATATGCTGTATATAAGAGACCCACTTCAAACCTAGGGAAACATACAGACTGAAAGTGAGGGGATGGAAAAGTATATTCCATGCAAATGGAAATCGAAAGAAAGCTGCAGTAGCAATATTCATATCAGAAAAAATAGACTTTAAAATACAGAATGTTACAAGAGACAAGGAAGGACACAACATAATGATCAAGGGATCAATCCAAGAAGAAGATATACAATTATAAATATATATGCACCCAACATAGGAGCACTTCATTACATGAGTCAACTGCTAACAGCTATAAAAGAGGAAATCGACAGTAACACAATAATAGTGGGGGAATTTAACACCTCACTTACACCAATGGACAGATCATCCAAAATGAAAATAAATAAGGAAACAGAAGCTTTAAATGACACAATAGACCAGATAGATTTAATTGATATTTATAGGACTTTCCATCCCAAAACAACAGATTAAACTTTCTTCTGAAGTGCACACAGAACATTCTCCAGGATAGATCACATATTGGGTCACAAGCCAAGCCTCAGTAAATTTAATAAAATTGAAATCATATCAAGCATCTTTTCTGACCACAATGCTATGAGATTAGAAATAAATTACAGGGAAAAAACATAAAAAACACAAAACATATGAAGGCTAAATACTATGTTACTAAATAACCAAGAGATCACTGAAGAAATCAAAGAGGAAATCAAAAAATACCTAGACACAGGGGCTTCCCTGGTGGCCCAGGGGTCAAGAGTCCGCCTGCCGATGCAGGGGATATGGGTTTGTGCCCTGGTCTGGGAAGATCCCACATGCCGCGGAGCGGCTGGGCCCGTGAGCCATGTTCACTGAGCCTGCATGTCTGGAGCCTGTGCTCTGCAACGGGAGAGGCCACAACAGTGAGAGGCCCGCGTACTGCAAAAAAAAAAACAAAAAAAAAATACTTAGAGACAAATGACAATGAAAACACAACAATCTAAAAGCTATGGGATGCAGCAACAGCAGTTCTAAGAGGGAAGTTTATAGCTATACAAGCCTACCTCAAGAAATAAGAAAAATCCCAAATAAACAATCTAACCTTACACCTAAGGGAACTAGAGAAATAAGAACAAAATCCTCCAAAGTTAGCAGAAGGAAAGAAATCCTAAAGATGTGAGCATAAATAAATGAAATAGAAACAATGAAAACAATAGCAAAGATCAATAAAACTAAATGCTGGTTCTTCGAGAAGATAAACAAAATCAATAAACCATTAGCCAGACTCATCAAGAAAAAGAGGGAGAGGACTCAAATCTATAAAATTATAGATGAAAAAGGAGAAGTTACAACGGACACTGCAGAAATGCAAAGCATCCTAAGAGACTACTACAAGCAACTCTATGCCAATAAAATGGACAACCTGGAAGAAATGGACAAATTCTTAGAAAGTTATAACCTTCCAAGACTGAACCAGGAGGAAACAGAGAATATGAACAGACCAATCACACATAATGAAATTGAAACTGATTAAAAATCTTCCAACAAACTAAAGTCCAGGACCAGATGGCTTCACAGGTGAATGCTATCAAACATTTAGAGAAGAGCTAACACCCATCCTTTTCAAACTCTTCCAAAAGACTGAAGAAGGAACACTCCCAAACTCATTCAATGAGGCCACCATCACCCTGATACCGAAACCAGACAAAGATACTACAAAAAAAGGAAATTACAGACCAATATCACTGATGTATATAAATGCAAAAATCCCCAACAAATACTAGCAAACAGAATCCCACAACACATAAAAAGGATAATACACCATGATCAAGTGGGATTTATCCCAGAGATGCAAGGATTCTTCAATATATGCAAATCAATCAATGTGATATACCATATTAACAAACTGAAGAATAAAAACCATATGATCATCGCAATAGATGCAGAAAAAGCTTTTGACAAAATTCAACACCCATTTATGATAAAAACTTTCCAGAAAGTGGGCCTAGAGGGAACCTACCTCAACATAATAAAGACCATATATGACAAACCCACAGCAAACATCATTCTCAATGGTGAAAAACTGAAAGCATTTCCTCTAAGATCAGGAATGAGACAAGGATGTCCACTCTCACCACTATTATTTAACATAGTTTTGGAAGTCCTAGCCATGGCAATCAGAGAAGAAAAAGAAATAAAAGGAATACAAATTGGAAAAGAAGAAGTAAAACTGTCATTGTTTACAGATGACATGATACTATACATAGACAATCCTAAAGCTGTCACCAGAAAACTACTAGAGCTTATCAATGAATTTGGTAAAGTTGCAGAATACATTAATGCACAGAAATCTCTCACATTCCTATACACTAATGATGAAAAATCTGAAAGAGAAATTAAGGAAACACTCCCATTTACCATTGTAACCAAAAGAATAAAGTACCTAGGAAAAAACCTACCTAGGGAGACAAAAGACCTGTATGCAGAAAACTATAAGACACTGATGAAAGAAATTAAAGATAATACCAACAGATGGAGAGATATACCATGTTCTTGGATTGGAAGACTCAATATTGTGAAAATGACTATACTACCCAAAGCAATCTAGAGATTCAATGCAATCCCTATCAAATTAACAATGGCATTTTTACAGAACTAGAGCAAAAATCTTAAAATTTGTATGGAGACACAAAAGACCCCGTATAGCCAAAGCAGTCTTGAGGGAAAAAAATGGAGCAGGAGGAATCAGACTTCCTGACTTCAGACTATACTACAAAGCTACAGTAATCAAGACAATATGGTACCGGCACAAAAACAGAAGCATAGATCAATGGAACAAGATAGAAAGCCCAGGATATACCCACGCACCCATGGTCAACTAATCTATGACAGAGGAGGCAAGGATATACAATGGAGAAAAGCCAGTTCCTTCAATAAGTGGTGCTAGGAAAACTGGACAGCTACATGTAAAAGAATGAAAGTAGAACACTCCTTAACACCATACACAAAAATAAACTCAAAATGGATTAGAGAACTAAATGTAAGACCAGACACTATACAACTCTTAGAGGAAAACATAGGAAGAACACTCTTTGACATAAATCACAGCAAGATTTTTTTTGATCCACCTCCTAGAGTAATGGAAATAAAAACAAAAATAAACAAATGGGACCTAATGAAATTTCCAAGCTTTTGCACAGCAAAGGAAGCCATAAACATGATGAAACCCTCAGAATGGGAGAAAATATTTGCAAAAGAATCAATGGACAAAGGATTAATCTCCAAAATATATAAACAGCTCATGCAGCTCAATATTAAAGAAACAAACAGCCCAATCAAAAAATGGGCAGAAGACCTAAATAAACATTTCTCCAAAGCAGACATACAGATGGTCAAGAAGCACATGAAAGCTGTTCAACATCACTAATTATTAGATAAATGCAAATCAAAACTACAATGAGGTATTACCTCACACCAGTTTGAATGGGCATCATCAGAAAATCTACAAACAACAAATGCTGGAGAGGGTGTGGAGAAAAGGGAATCCTCTTGCACTGTTGGTGGGAATGTAAATTGATGAAGCCACTATGGAGAACAGTATGGAGGTTCCTTAAAAAAACTAAAAATAGAATTACTATATGATCCACCAATCCCACTACTGGGCATATATCCAGAGAAAACCATAATTCAAAAAGACCCATGCACCCTAATGTTCATTGCCACACTGTTTACAATAGCCAGGTCATGGAGCAACCTAAATGTCCAGTGACAGACGAATGGATAAAGAAGTTGTGGTAAATATATGCAATGGAATATTATTCAGCCATAAAAAGGAATGGAAATGGGTCATTTGTTGAGACGTGGATGGATCTAGAGACTTTCATACAGAGTGAAGTAAGTCAGAAAGAGAAAAGCAAATATTATTGCATGTATGTGGAACCTAGAAAAATGGTACAGATGAGCTGGTTTGCAGGGCAGAAGTTGAGATACAGATGTAGAGAAGAAACGTATGGACACAAAAGGGGGAAAGTCACGGGGGGGTGGGGATGTTGATGTGATGAATTGGGTGATTGGGATTGACATGTATACACTGATGTGTATAAAATTGATGACTAATAAGAACCTGCTGTATAAAAAAAAATAAATAAAATAAAATTCAAAAATTAAAAAAAAAGTTGCTATCATATCAAGAAATGAATTGAAAAAAAACAGTAAAACAAATTTAGAGCATATATATATATATATATATATATATATATATATATATATATAAAATATATGTTCTATAAAGCATATGCATATAGAGCATATAGCCATATATATATATATACATCTCCACAGGAATTGAAAGATCCCTAAAACTATTTTTACAACTCTCTGAAAGCAAATTGGAAAATATGATTGAAAATTATGACTTCTAGGTAAATAAAAAACAAATTAAATCTGCCTCAAAAAACCTGACTATCCTAAGAGCTATGAAAAGAAATTGGAAAGTTACAGGAGAACTAACCCTTGAAACAAAACACTTCATGGAAAGAAAATTATGGTGCAATTGATTTTTAAAAATAATTTCAAGGCATTTTAAATGCTCTGTAGCATATAGAAATAATAAATCATCATAAAGGGGAAGATTTCATCAGGTTCCTAAAGACCTCTGCATCTTTGTAGAAGGTGAACCCCATGTATATCATGACTTGGTCTCTGTCACCATTTGAGCATGGTACTCTGACAGTCCCATGGCACTTTTGTAGCTCCTCATGACATCATGATGTTCAGACCCAGAGTAAGAGCACTTCTGACTATGCCAGCCACTCTCAGAAGGGAGACATTTTTTATTCATTTCTCCAATTCCAATTTATCTTGAAAATTGCCAGGACTGTTTACTAGATCAAATGTGGGGTTTTAATTTGTACCCCTCTTATACCACACTTTACTGATGTGGATTTTTATCTTCTAATGGAGTGATAGCACCTTAAGAAACTTAGCATTGTTTATTACCCTATCCCACTAAATATTTAGCCCACAAGTATGATACTAAAAAATATTTGCTTTGGATTAATAAATAGACACTAATTCAGAGGTAATACAGGAAACATAAAGGTCCTCAGGTTTTAAATCTCAAATATCCCTTTATTTTAACCCTAGACATATAAAATCTTAAATTCATATACAGTATTTCTAGAATGCCAAATTCCTTAGTATCTGAGCTCATATATTCTATATTTTGCCTGACTGTAGATATACTTGAACTAGTTATTTTACAGAGCTGTGTTCCTTAAAGCTTTCTCCAAATCTTTCTGTAAATTGCCTTTAAGGCAACATCATCTTATCAGATGTATACCTACTAACCTACCAAAAGAAAGAGCATTTCACACCGTAAGTTAAATGTCTTTGTAAACAATCAGTTGACTAAAATGTTCAGATATAAGATCTTTTGAATCAAATTTTACCTTTGGAATTAAGGAAACTGATATTCAGCCAGCAAATGTTGCTCATCTGGTGAAGAACAGAAGACTGCCCTTGATTACAAACCAGGCAGTTAATGTGCCTTGTTTGAAAATGACATGTCTTAAGAGACAGTAAAGTTAGCTGCTATTTTGAATTTCTAAATGAGGCCCTGATTTCCAGTTTTGGCGGGTCTTGCTGACACGTTCCCAGGTTTCACAGCTATGCCTCACTGCTTGAGTTTTGCTTCACTGTGTCCTTCTGCCCACGTACTTGAAGGCTCCCTCCTCCATTTGCTATCAAGCAGCTGCTTAAGCAACCAGCTGTCACACATCTTTCACACATGTCCCACCCAGAGGAGTCCCTCCTGCCACACTCCAAAAGTACCTCTTGCTAAGCAGCTGATGGCACTCAAAACCCAACAGAAAATAACAAGTTCAGGGGAGACACTAAGAATATGAAGAATATGTAGGTGGTTAGAAATACCAGCACAATTATAAATGGAAAGAATTTAGCAAAAGTGAGACCAGAAAAATGGCTAAATGACTAATTATTTACACTTAATATATTGATATCCAAAGAAAAGGGATAATAAGCCAAAGGTATGGAATGAGTGAATAAAGGGAGAAAGGTCAATTAATACATGGAGTGAGCACTTTGATTACTGAACACAGAAATATTTCCAATGCTACAAAAGAAAATTTAAAAATAACAACATGAAATACTAAGCTAATTTTTAAAAAGGTGATCCTAATTCAATAAATTTTCATCATAATGCAGATATATGGAAAAATATTTAAAAGTTTATGTTGCTGTAAAAAGTAAACCTGAAAGAAATTTGGTGATGGGTAACCCAGATGCTGTCTTCAGATCGCCTTGTAAGTCTCAATACCCAATGCCATCACTAACACCTCACAAAAATGTCCTGTGCTTTAAAGAGGAGAGGGGATTATTTGATATAATGTTTATTCCCCTTGATATTGAAAGGAACTGGCAGAGTGAATTTGTATAGGGAAGGGCAAAAGAATAAAATAAAAATCCAGGGCTATTAGTCAAAAGAAAATGAAAAAAAGTAAGTTCTTCAAGGTAAATTGATTAAAAGCATGACACTGAAAGGTCTAAAGGGAATAAATGTTTCAAACAAGTCCGGAGTGTTAAAATATACATCTAGAAGGATTTGACACCTAAATTTCTAAAGGGCTTGGATGATTTTCAGCAGACCTCTGGCTAAAAATTTGTAATGAGAACTTCTCAGTAGAAATACCAAGGGGAAAGAGACAGCTGTTAATAAAAAGGAATTTAATTTTCATTAATTCACATTTGTTTAATTTTCTTAAATGAGGAATATGACTTATCACAAAAAAGAGTAAGGGAAAATAATAGTTTGTATCTACTAAGTTGAACATTTCTGATCATTTTGCAAACATTGCCTTATAAAAAATTCTTTACAACTAAGCAACATTTAACAAATAGCACAGTGTAATAACAAGCAATAATAAAAAATGCAGGACTATCTGTCTATAATACTATATCAGATAGACGGTAAATATGCATGATTCAAAAGCCATGGAAACAGTGTAAATCAGGGCTGTTCTCACAAATTTAGAGGAGCAGTCTGCTCACCTACAATGAGATCCAAAGAAGACAGATATAAGCACCTTCCCCACACTATGTCTACCACCAGTTACAATGTTTGAAATACAACCAGCAATTTTTAAAAATTATTTTAAAGGCATATTAATTTTAGTAATCTTCTACTTCTTTTTTAAAGTCTGAGAGAGAGCAATTAATGACAAAATGAAAGCAAAAAGTCCTGGTAAAGGACTTGACCTATAGAGCTTGTCTATTTAAGCACCTTAGAAGGATGGGGCATCAGAAAGCAGAGTAAAAACGGAGTAATTGAATATTTCTTAATCTTATAAGGCCAGCAGTGGCCTCTATTGTGTGGCATCTTTGGGCAAAATGGAAGGATGAAAAATTGAAGGCCCAAGGTAAATAAATACGTACCTATTGAGGTAGAAACGCTAAACTCATTCTATCATTTTTCACACTACTTTGTACCATAATGAAGACACAATTCAAATAACAGAATTTACAATCTAGTTTTTCAAGATCTCGTACAATCTCCAACATTTTACTGATGGGAAACAGATTGTGACTTACTGAGTTCATAAACCAGTTGATTATACAGCTGAGACCAGTAGCTCATTTCCTCAAGTGCAGTGGATTCATAGTACATCTCATAGTCTGCTGTTATTCTAATTTTTTCTCCATTAGATAAAGCTATTAATGTCAGTGATATCACCAATGCTATAATTAGACCCTGTCATTAGTTGTATCTGCTCTACTGAACTGGTATCCAAAGGTGCACTACAATTCAGTTAATTGGAGTGAAACATTGCATTGCTATTTCATAAAACGTTGTCTTAAAGTGGTGATGCTTTCCAATTTATTTCTAAAGATACTGGATGTCGTTGGAGCTAGTTTCAGCGCATTTTTACTTTAGGAATGTGTTATTTACCAAAGGATGCTGATTAAAATTTTCAATGGTGAAATACCAGAAAACTAGAAAATAAATGGGGATCTCTAACTATTTGAATTATAGGTCACTGCATTGCCTATAATGCAGTCATCATTCAACTTTAGTTGTGACTGGAAAGTCTATTTTTTCCCACCTATTCAAGTTTGATATCAGAAATAATAAAGACATATGATCCAACTGGACCTAAATGTCTCATGTCTGGCTAGGCTCTGGCACATATGTTGTCTGAGGATTGCCAGGACCCTGTGTTGTCATAAACTTTAGGGTGACACTTATGTGATTGAAATTCATTCATTTGTAACACATCTATGAATTCAATTTTTCATAAGCTTCCACAGGCAAATAATATTATGTCATACCTGCTTCATCCCACCTTTCTCAATATTTGAATGACTAACTTCTTAAAACCAACTTAAGAGGTTTTGTTTAAATAACAACAATAAAAACAACAACAAAATAGATTACACAGATGTCAGATGTATAGTGAAGAGAATCCAAATAAACAGTGAAAATTGTTGGGAAGGCTTGACCTCCAAACTAATTTACCACATTGACAACCAGCGATGATGCTTTCTGCAGCCCTGAAAAATTGGAGGCCTTGGATGACACTTCGAGACTGTGTTCAGTTTCCCAGAATTTCCCAGGACTCCACCTCATACAGAGGATCCAGTAATTCCCTTCACTCTCACCTCAAAACTGATCTTTCCTCTTGGCTCTCTGTGGTAGTTTAGACTGCTGTCACAATTCCTACCTTTCAGAAGCCATGGGTCTCAATGTGGGTGTGTTTGTCTTTACTCCAAGAGACACATGTTGCCAAAACAATCTGTGTACAGATCAGAGGGAGAAGTTCTTTCCATTGACTGGAAATGGAAACTCTAACTCTAATCTTGTTATTATTAGAGTCCTCTGATAATCTTCCTGACCTGTTCTCCACCATACTTCTGTGTCTCTTATATCAAAATTTTGTTTCACGTTCATTTGTTTATTCAAAAGTTATTCACTGAGTACTGCTATACACTCTTCTAGATGCTTCAAAAAAAGACATCAAGATAATAAAGTCCCTGTCCAGGGAACTCAAAAACTTTCAGGATCTACAGTTTCCATGATGTGTTGACTTTATAACCCAGGAGACTAAAATCACTCCTAGATAGACCTCTCCACACATTTATCTCTAAAGCCATTCAATGCTCTTAGAAGATGAAGTCATTTGCTACAATGTAGACTGATGGTCTGATGTGGTAGAGAAAGTGTTGGAAATGAAATTAAGCAATCTCAGTTCATATTTCATGTCTGCCATTTTCTGGGTATGTGACTTGAACAGGTCTCAGTTAAGTGGTTGCTCCTAGGTATGAGTGTCCTTATCTGTGTAATTGTTATAATGATGCCCTACTTTTAGGACCATGTGAAACTACTTCAAATACCTCATAGAATTATCAAACTCAGAAACCAACAATGATAAAATATTGTCACCTAATCTATAGACCTTACTCAAATTTCATCCCTTATCTCACTAATATCCTTCATAGCAAAAGAAAACAACATTTTCTCGTCCAAAATCCACTTCAGAATGATACATTTCATTTAGTTGTCAGGTCAGTTTAGTTTCCTTCAATCTGGAAAAATTTCTGTATATTTCTTTGTATTTGTTAACCTGGACATTTTAAAGAATATAGGCCACACGAGCCACATTGGGGATCCCTAGGCCATCTGTACTTCTTATCAACTGAATACAAATCTGGGGGCTTCTCAAACTTTAGGTTTGAGAACTCACTAGAATGACTGACAGAACTCTCTTCTCACAACACCCCTGACCCACTATATACCCTACATAAGAACCCTTATTCATATTCAATTTAATGTATGCATCTCCTTTTAATGATCCTTTTCTTGACCCTGGACAGAATTCATCATTCTGTGCTACTTTGAACCTAGTCATGAAGACTTCTATTAGACATTTTGTTGAAATTTTAGTTTAATTGTGCATATCCCTTAAATTCTTACCTCCTTCAAAAAAAAAAAAAAAAAGAAGAAGAAGAAGAAGAGGAATGTAGGCCAATGATTTTGTAGAATGTCTTTAATTTTGGTTTTCCCAAGGTTTTGTCATGATTAGACTCAGTTCAGTTTTTGCCCTTTTGGCAAAAATAACACAAGAGTGATATTGTATTCTCCTCATTGCAACATATCAGGAGGCACATGAAGTCAATCTGTCCCATAAATTGTGATATTAACTTTATCACTAGATTAAGATGGTGTAATGGGCATCTCCATTTGTAATCAATAAGTACCTTATAAGGAGATCTTCTGAGGCTATGTAAATGTCCTATTGCTTACTACACTTATATCCACTAGTTTTACCATACAATGATGGTTTGTACCTGAAACAGTTATTGATATGAAAATTGCCAAATGATGATTTTCTGATTCCTTCTATATTTATTAGATCATATGTTAGCAGTCATTATTAATTGTGAATAAACTAATAGTTAATAGTTAATAGATGTATCTAACTAAGTTAAGAGAAAGCACTGATTTAAACATTAGAGGACAATGTTTTATGTATTATATACATCTTTTTACTAGGTAATCATTCTCAAGACAACATCTGATTGAAACATAATTCTAAAACTGCATTAAAACTCCAGCACAAAGAACACTGAATCCTAACAAAACTAACAGTCTCTAATAAGAACCAGGAGGAAAAACTACCAAGAACACAATTACTTAAATGATCTGAGTGCACCTGAGAAGTAAGAGAAGGGTATCTAGATATATTCACTAACATGTCATCAATTATTCTTTCTTTTTAAAGTTTCCCTGCTCCTGAAGAAATCTCTAAGTCTATCTTTATTGTGAAGCTTAAAAGAAAATTGAAGAAATCACTCTATATTTTTACAATTAGATTTGTTATCAGCACAATAGTAGAGAAAGAGGACACTCTTCTTCACTAAGAAAATATGTGGAGAAATTTCTTCAAAGGTGATTTTCTAAATGCTTGGGAGTTCAGGGTTTCTTTAAATTGTAATTTATGCTTTTACTCCTGAAGGCCACTATATTTTGGCTTTTATGATACCACTTTACTTCTAATTCTCAACACAAATTTTCTGAACAGCACAATAGAGTGTTCAATGAGTGATAAGAAAATGTGAAAAGTGTACTATATATACAAGATTCTCCAGGGAAGCAGAATCAATAGGAGATATATATTTGGAGAGAACAAGAGAGAGAGGGAGAGGTGGGAGAGAGAGAGATTGATTTATTATAGGAATTGACTCAGGAAGTTATGGTGACCGTGAAGTCCTACAATCTGCCCTCTGCAAGCTACAGAACCAGGAAATAAAATTCAATAAAAGACCAAAGGCCCAAGAACCAAGAGTGTCAATATCTGAGGGCAGGAACTGATGGAAGTCCCAGCTCAAGCAAAGAGAATGACAACTCGTCCTTCCACCATGTTTTTGTTCTATTCAGCCTCTCATTGTATGATGCTTGTCCACATTGGGGGGTAAATCTCCTTACTCAGTCTACTGAATCAAATGCTCAACTCTTCCAAAAACACCCTCACAGACAAACCCAGAAATAATGATTTACCAGCCATCTGGGCATCACTTAGGCCAGTCAAGTAGGTTGGCACATAAAATTAGCCATCACATTTACTATTTTATGATAATGGGAAATTTATTTACTTTTTGGTTGTAGAGTAAAGTTTTACTGTTATGGATTGATTGAGAAATCAGCAAAAAGTCTAAATTTCATATTAATTGTTGATAAAACTTACAGCTTTCAAATACTTATTTTAAAACAAACTAATTTTTCCTGCTAAATGCATTTTGCTGCCTGTACAGATTAGAGATGATTTGGATAAGTAGATCGAGTAAAGCTCTAGTAGTCTAATAGTCAGGAGACCCGGCATCCAAATTCAGCTCAATACTAATTAGTTATGTGATACTGGGTTAGTTAATAACCATCATTCACCCTGATTATTTATCTGTAAAAGAAAAGAAGTGGATAATATGATCTCTTGAGGGTTTTTCAGACCTAAAATCCTTTCATTCTAAAGAAAAATTATTGTGATTCTGGTTATATTTCTAATTAACACATTGTATTCAAATGATGTTGTTCTACTTTGTATATATATCAAACCACTTGCTCCTTACATATATTTAACTTAACTTCCTATGTCTATTATTTTTAATAGATTAGGTATGTGTAACTTCAGCCTAAAATATCATTAACTCTGCATTAGTAATGGTCCAAAATAAAATATCACTAATTCAAATTATCAACATCCAAATCACGAGATTCTACTATGCATGCTTTTTCTTTATGTTAGTAAATATTTGTGTTATTCAACTAAATATTTCCCTCTTTCTTTTCTCACCAAACTGCCTCTGATTATAATGTTGCTTCCATGAAAATTTGCTTTCATACAGGGGCTTCGCAAATATTCTAATCTGCCTGATAATTCCCACAATATCATAAAATGCATTCTGGTGAATATTTTATTCTCATGTGAGTTTGGTAGGTATGAAACAACCCCTTCAGGTTCTGATGTTTCTAGAATACTGGCAAAAATCAAGTTTCTATACCACTGGATCAACAAAACTATCATGCCTAGGCCCTGATAAATTCATCCAGGGATCTTGATGAGATCTGATGGTTGAAGTCTGATAATAGAGAGTCAGTAGACCTTGCTCCAGTGATGACCCCACCTCACCATAATTTTCTCTTGGATTGTGTAATTTTCTACTTCTACCTTGGGTATTTTGCAAGCTTCAAGCCAACTATCAAAGTTATTAAGGTAAAAATGGGCTCTTGTAATGTCAGACCTAATTCTTAGGGAATTACTTGATAGAAAAATAGTGTTAGATAAGAACCACCAATCAGAAATTTCAACTTTTCCCATATAAATATTAAGAAAATGTGAGAAGGTTACAATCATAATGGCAAATACCTAATTCCAGATCAGGAATTAAAGTGAATGATGGAACTACAGCTCAAATTATTAAGTTATACCCAATATCAAGGCTTATCTAACAACTTAAATGCCTAACACCAGAACCTGGAAGCTCATCTCTGTACACACAGCCTGAAGAACTATTTCACCTCAAATGATGGATTTTTTCCATTTAGAGAAGCTCTACATCTAATTTTGACTTAGCCTTGTCAGAATAAGTAGACATCCTCATTCTGGACCAAACTTTTCCTGCCATGCTACTTTCATCACTTGCTTTAGTTTACTCTATATTCTGCACATATGCATCCAGGTAATAACAATCACTTGTCTGGAAGAAGGGTCTTTTTGTCATATATTACTAAAAGGAGTAGGGATATGTTAGTAGTTCAAATCATATTAAATACACCCTCTGTTGACATGGTATGGCTCTTAGCTAGATACAACCATATTTGTTCCTTCTGTTTTTTTTATTATTTATGTCTCAGGATGCCTTCCATCTCCAATATGATAGCTCTGCTTCTATTTTAAGAATAGCACAAGTGTATGAACACACTCCAAATATATACTCATATATCTTAATAGGTAGGTAGATGATAGATAGGTAGATAGATAGATAGATAGATAGATAGACAGATATCCCCTTATTCATTTTGTCTCTATGTTTTGCCCTTTCTCCTAAGTGTTTTTATGTCCCTTAAAACAGATTAAGGGAACTATCAAATGATCAGCACTGTCCTTACATAAATCCTAGAGTTTCTTGTCCTAAACCATAAGAGTTTGCTCTTTTAAAAGATATAAAGTTCTATAACTTTCTTACATGGAGGTTCACCTGGCTGAAACTTGGACTTGAGATTTTTTTCCCAAATCATTTCCCTTTGGTTCCCTGTACTCTACTTTCTTTTGCCACTAATACCAAGACCCGGAACAGACATTTATTGAGTGTCTCTGTATGCCAGGTGCTTTCCAATCTCATTTCAGTTAATATTACTAACAAGTATACCAGGTAGTGAAAATTATCCATATTTTACATGCAGAGGCAGTGAAGATGAAAGAACAATAGCTGCCCAATGCATCAGAGTTAATCGATAACAGATTCTAACCTGCCAGACTCAAATGTCTATGCCCTTCCACTGTAACAGCCTGCCTCACAATGAGAAAGCTGTATGCATGCTTTAAGTCTACCTGTGGTATCTCACAAAAAACCAGAGCCAACAGTACCCCAAGATTTCACTTCGTCTGTTTCAAATTTAATCATCTTTCAACATGGTGCACATTATAGGCAAATAACTATAGTGTGTGGGTAAAAAAAGAAGCCCTGAATTTTCAGAATGTCCCTTTTAATGATTACTTTTGGAAAGCTTTGTCATAGAAGAGGTTTGACTGAGTGTAGCTGCATTGATTACATGCTAATTGAATTAGCACATTACTCAAGTAACTTTGTGCTTTGGGATGGCTCTGGGAATCACCCTCTGATTTGGAAATTGCCATTTGTCCCTGCCTGGAAGGAAAGAATGATGTCTGAGGTGGTTGTGGATAGAAAATGACCTCATTAATCATTGTGATGGAGATATGGGTTGCTCCTTACAGTGACTCATTATAGAGTGCATCAAATAATAAACACTGACAACTAGCTAGTAGTGAATGAAGACTGACAGATGGTCAATAAATTCAGAACTGGCATATTTTTGTAAATTGACTGTGGGTTTGAAGGCTTGCAGTGACTTTTACCACAATTTTAAATCACTATAGCTGTCTCCCAGATTAAGTAATTAAAATTTAAACATGGAAAGTCCTAATATTTGATAATGGGATATTTCCTACTTTCTTATGCCACTGAAATTTACCCAATTATTTTTACTTGAAGAAAATCATTTTTAGTGTCTCTGAAAAGAAAAAAATACAGTAGCTAAACTGCAGATATTTTTATATTAACATCATGAAAAGTTTATATAAAATAAAAATATAGCCACAGAATCCATGAAACATTTTCCTGCTAGAAATTATTTCCAATCTAAATATGCAAAATTTTAAAAAAAGAGAACAAATGAATAGCTTGAATAATGTGTGACCCTTTATAAAATGCATTTCACAAGTCTAGATATTCTGCCCTGTAAGATGTAGTTACTACGGGTGATATAGTTTTCTCTTCCCACAACTTTCAAAACTGCATGAGTCTCATTCTAGTGGGTTTGGAAGATTTATAAAAGACATGCCAATTTCAAAGCCCAGGGTGGTGCATTCAATGAAGGCCACAAACCTGTCTTCTGTGTCTGTTGTGTTCAGGCAGCTGTACAGTCACTTTCCTGTGATAGCTCTTCTGCACAAAGCATAGATTGTAAAAGAAATCTGTCCTCAAGAATGATGAGAAAAATGCTCATTCAGTTCATTTTATTAGTGACAAGCTTACATTTAATAGCAACATCATAAGTAAGCACCCAGAATGTACCTTTTTTCCATGGAGTTTTGTACTGAATGTCTTCTATTTGCCCCTCCAGACATACATTGCCTCCTGTCTGTTAGGGGTTGAACTGTATCACCCCAAAAGATGTTGACATTCTAATCCCCAGTGCCTGTGAATGTGGTCTTGTTGGATATGTGGTCTTTGCAGAGGTAATCAAGTTTAAAATGAGGTCATGCTGCATGAGGGTGGCCCTAATCCAATATGACTGGTGTCCTTATAAGAAGAGGCCACAAATACCCGACAGGAGAACATCATATGGTGACAGAGGCAGAGGTCAAAGCAACTGCTAGCCAAGGAACATCAAGGATTATGGGCAAATCACCAGAATCTGTGAAGAGGCAAGGAAGGATGCTCTCCTCTAGGCTTCAAGGAGAGCATGGTCTTGCCAAAATCTTGGATTCTGACTTCTAACCTACATAACTATAAGATAATACCATTCTGTGGTTTTAAGCCACCTGGTTTGTAGCTCTTTCCAACCCTAAGAAACAGATACACTGTCCATCCTGCATTGTATCCATCCAGGCTGCAACAATGAGCTTCTCACAACTGGTTCAGTTAGGCCAAAATAAAATTCTAGCAGAAAATTCAGAGGCAGAGAAAGAGTGGGGACAGGTATTTATTCCCAGCTCCCTCCTGCTAGTTGCTTTGACTAGGCCATTTCTCCCTCTACGGCCACAGTTATCCCTCTCCATACATCTATGCTCTCTGGGTCTGGAACTGCCTATTCCTTTTCCCCTTCAGGCTCCTGGGTGTTAGCAATTGCCAACTTTTACCATCTATACTAAGTATATATTGCTACATAAGAAATTGGGCTAGGGTTAGGGTTAGTGGCTTCAGACAACATACATTTATCATCACAAAGTTTCTATGGGTCAGGAGTCAGGCACAGCTTAACTGGAACCTCTGCTTCAGGGTCTCCCAGAAGGCTGAGATCAAGGTGTTGACCAAGGCTGGAGCTCATCTGAAGGTTCAGCTTAGGAAAAATCTATTTCAAATTCATTTACATCGTTGTTGACTGTTTTTAGTTCCTTTTCAGCAGTTGATCCAAGGGCCTGCATTTCTTGCTGGCTGTTGACCAGAGACAATCCTCAGTTCCTTGACATGTGGGCCTCCTCAACATGACTACTTGCTTCATCAAAACTGACAAAGGAAAGCATTTGCTAGCAACACAGAAATCAGAATCTTGTGTAATTTAATCATAGAGGTGGCACACCCTCAAACTAAAGATATTCTATGGATTATAAACAATTTAATCAAGAGGATGAGATTACATAAGGCAGTGTTTACCACAAAATTGGCATCACTGGGGATCATCTTAGAAGCTGCTGACCACACCTCTTGTTTTATTCCTTAAATGCTGCCCACACCTTAGTAAATGGTTCCCTCTAAGTGTGTCATCTGTTTACTTCCTTGATGCTGACTGATACGAAGGGTGATAAAGGGAATTTAATCACTCTTCTTTCTACTCATTGTGATGAATTATTGTTCATTGTGAATAATGTGCTGGTTTCCAAGATTCACCAAAACTAAAGAAAGCTATGTAGATTTGATGGTAACAAGGCAAATCAGTGCCTGACATTCTCAGCATATGCAGTCATCCAGGCCAATAGGCTCTATACATTTAACATTTCATCTGAAGCAAGGAATAAAACTTTTTTTTTCTGTACTGATTTGCATGTATGTCAGATTAGACCAAAGAAGAAATAGGTTGTGAGAAATTGTGTAGGATATCAAACACCAGGGTAGATTCAACAAGTATGTAAGCAGAACAACTGAAAATATAGTAATAAAATCAACATTAGATATGATCATGGAGAGGACAGAGTCACAGTTGGAGAGACAACACCTAATGTCACTTCCAAGTGATAAACAAAGACTGTAAACAAGTAGAGGGTCAAGAAAGGAGGAGGTGAGAATGTCCAGAGGAACCTTAAAATGGGCAAGGCTGGGAGGTGTGCAGGACACGGCTGTCAGTACAACAGGAAAAGAAGCCTACCTGCATTTGGAGCAAGGGAAGTTGGGTTAAAGACTCCTGCACAGATATATAAGGTCTGTGCAGAAGAAGCAAGCGTATTAGTAATTCTCTTTTTAAGAAAATGAGAAAAATGTGGTTTAATTTTCCTTTTTTTCCCTGTCACTTCATTTTTATTTATCAAGTAATAAAATATTACAAACATAGTTTCAAGGATGTAATACCAAATCAGAAGCAGAATGGGAGATTATAGATCCTTCCTTGCTCAAACACAAACATCCATTTACCATGTGATACAGAGCAATTCACCTAATCATTTTTCACTTTCATTTCCCCATCTATAAAATGGGATAATAACAGCTACCTTGCCTACATCACAAGAATGTTGTGAAGGTTAGAAGATAAGATAATGAATGTAAAAGTACTTTGAAAAATAAAAAGTATCAAATAAGTATTATTAAAAATATTTTTCAAAACTCAATCATGTGGCATATATTTATGACAGTGGTAGGTCTCAGCAAAGTATCTCTTCACAGGCATGTCTAAATTTTGTTATTAAAATTTCAAAAGCAAATAATTTATTTACTTTGCTTATGATTGGGCTATTTTGGTAACTATTGAACTAAAACATATAATATATAAAAATATATCAACTTGGTCTTCCCTGGTGGTGCAGTGGTTGAGAGTCCGCCTGCCAATTCAGGGGACATGGTTTTGTGCCCCGGTCCGGGAAGATCCCACATGCCGCAGAGCGGCTGGGCCCATGAGCCATGGCTGCTGAGCCTGCGCGTCTGGAGCCTGTGCTCCGCAAGGGGAGAGGCCGCAACAGTGAGAGACCTGCGTACCGCAAAAAAAAAAAAAATATATATATATATATATATATCAACTTAATGGCACTAGAGAATTTTCCCTTAAGATATAATTCAGTAATTCATGTCCGCTCAATATAGTGAAAAATGAGGATAATGTTTTCTAATATTTCCTGACATAATTTTCTTCTCAGTAATTAGATACCTCCCTAGGAAATGTATATTGAATTGAGAAAGATACAATATAGGAAACATTCCTGAAGACAAAAGAAAAGGGGGGAGAAGGGAGGAATAGGAGTTTTATCCAAGGTAGAGGACAAAAAGAGAGAGACTAAAAGAGAAATGTTAATCCTCATTTTTTGCTCTCCTAGCATGTGTGAGTAGAAAGGAGGTATGATAAAAAGACACTAGACAGTTTATGAGGAAAGTAACCTAAGGAGATCAGGTCCTGTAAGTAATTGTATGCCCTACTGGGAAGATACCACCTAGAATGTCTCCCACCAACATGAACTAACCGCTGCACAGAAGAGATGGTGGGATGTGTGTAGGGAAAGGAAGATCTGGGATTAAGGTCACTGAGATTGCCAGGGCTACTGTGAGATGTGATATAATAACAGGGGACATTAGAAGTAACTAGGAAGTAAAAGCTAGCCTTCCTCCCACAGGACACTGCCAGAGGCTGAGATGAAAAGTGTAAGCCAAGGGCAAAAGGAGAATTTGGTTGAGACTAAGAGAATTCATAGAAAAAAGGAAAGCCTAGGAGAGGCCAACTCAGCCCAGGAGGTACTCCAAGTGTCACCAAGTTTCCCAGCTCTTCCCAAAATGATGTCTGGAAGCTCAATGAGTAGATGGAACAAAAGACGTATCACAGAGGTGAACAATGAAACCAAAGTCCACACAAGGGCCCATGCCTAGATTCAAGCTCTCCACCCACACACTGAGAAAGGCCACAGAAATCTACCCCTCCAGTCTGTGTTGCACTTTGTAATATTTCCCAAGGAAAAAACACCCCCCAAACAGGGTGAGCTCTGTATTGACTCAATATGAATCCAAAAGGAGAAGGGCTTAAGTTAGATGACACTCTGATATATTTACTTAGTAAGTTTATATTTCATCTAACACTATATGGATAGTGGTTATAAGAAAGTTCAAATCAGTTACAGATAAATTTTTGCACAGCTGGGCATCTGTGTACAAATGTCAACTTTGCCACATTTCTAAACCTGCTTCAGCATATACATTTTAAAAGAAGTATCTCATTTCACATTCAGAAAGAATTTAACCACTCAACAGTAGCAAACATAATTTTATTAAGTTAGTTATTTTTAACATCTTTATTGGAGTATAATTGCTTTACAATAGTGTGACAGTTTCTGCTTTATAACAAAGTGAAACAGCTATACATATACATATAACCCCATATCTCCTCCCTCTTGCGTCTCCCTCCCACCCTCCCTTTCCTACCCCTCTAGGTGGTCACAAAGCACCAAGCTAATCTCCCTGTGCTATGCGGCTGCTTCCCACTAGCTATCGGTTTTACTTTGGTAGTGTATATATGCCCATGCCACTCTTTCATTTCGTGCCAGCTTACCCTTTGGCCTCCCCGCGCCCTCAGGTCCATTCCATAGTAGGTCTGTGTCTTTATTCCTGTCCTGCCCCTAGGTTCTTCATGACCTTTTTTTTTTTTTTTTTTTTTTTTAAGATCTCATATATATGTGTCAGCATACGGTATTTCTTTTTCTCTTTCCGACTTACTTTGCGCTGTATGACACATTCTAGGTGTATCCACCTCACTACAAATAACCCAATTTCATTTCCTTTTATGGCTGAGTAATATTCCATTGTATATATGGGCCACATCTTCTTTATCCATTCATCTGTCGATGGACACTTAGTGTGCTTCCACGTCCTGGCTATTGTAAATACAGCTGCAATGAACATCATGGTATATGACTCTTTTGAACTATGGTTTTCTCAGGGTATATGCCCAGTACTGGGATTGCTGGGTCGTATGGTAGTTCTATTTTTAGCTTTTTAAGGAACATCCATACTTTTCTCTATAGTCACTGTATCAATTTACATTCCCACCAACAGTGCAAGAGGGTTCCCTTTCTCCACATCCTCTCCAGCATTTATTCTTTGTAGATTTTTTGATGATGGCCATTCTGACTGGTGTGAGGTGAGAGCTCATTGTAGTTTTGATTTGCATTTCTCTAATGATTAATGATGTTGAGCATTCTTTCATGTGTTTGTTGGCAATCTGTATATTTTGTTCGGAGAAATGTCCATTTAAGTCTTCTGCCCAGTTTTGGATTGAGTTGTTTGCTTTTTTGATATTGAGCTGCATGAGCTGCTTGTAAATTTTGGAGATTAATCCTTTGTAAGTTGCTTCATTTGCAAATATTTTCTCCCATTCTGAGAGTTGTCTTTTCATCTTGTTTATGGTTTCCTTTGCTGTGAAAAAGATTTTAAGATTCATTAGGTCTCATTTGTTTATTTTTGTTTTTATTTCCATTTCTCAAGGAGGGGGGTCAAAAAAGATCTTGCTGTGATTTATGTCATAGAGTGTTCTGCCTATGCTTTCCTCTAAGAGTTTGATTGTGTCTGGCCTTATATTTAGGTCTTTAATCCATTTTGAGTTTATTTTTGTGTATGGTGTTAGGGAGTGTTCTAATTTCATTCTTTTACATGTAGCTGTCCAGTTTTCCAAGCACGACTTATTGAAGAGGCTGTCTTTTCTCCACTGTATATTATTGCCTTGCCTCCTTTAACAAAAATAAGGTGACAATATGTGCATGGGTTTATCTCTGGGTTTCTATCCTGTTCCATTGGTCTATGCTTCTGTTTTTGTGCCAGTACCATATTGTCTTGATTACTGTAGCTTTGTAGTATAGTCTGAAGTCAGGGACCCTGGTTCCTCCAGCTCCATTTTTCTTTCTCAAGATTGCTTTGGCTATTCAGGGTCTTTTTTGTTTCCATACAAATTGTGAAAATTTTTTGTTCTCGTTCTGTGAAAAATGCCATTGGTAGTTTGATAGGGATTGCATTGAATCTATAGATTGCTTTTGGGTGGTATGGTCATTTTCACAATGTTGATTCTTCCAATACAAGAATATGGTATATCTCTCCATCTGTTTGTATCATGTTTGGTTTCATTCATCAGTGTCATAATTTTCTGCATACAGGTCTTTTGTCTCCTTAGGTAGGTGTATTCCTAGGTACTTTATTCTTTTTGTTGCAATGGTAAATAGAAGTGTTTCCTTAATTTCTCCTTCAGATTTTTCCTCATTAGTATAGAGGAATGCAAGAGATTTCTGTGCATTAATTTTGTATCTTGCTACTTTACCAAATTCACTGATTAGCTCCAGTAGTTTTCTGGTAGCATCTTTAGGATTCTCTATGTATAGTATTATGTCATCTGCAAACAGTGACAGCTTTACTTCTTCTTTTCCTATTTGGACTCCTTTTATTTCTTTTCCTTCTCTGATTGCTGTGACTAAAACTTCCAAAGCAATGTTGAATAATAGTGGTGAGAGTGGGCACCCTTGTCTTGTTCCTGATCTTAGTGGAAATGATTTCTGTTTTTCACCATTGAGGACAATGTTAGCTGTGGGTTTGTCATATATGGCCTTTATTATGTTGAGGTAAATTCCCTCTATGCCTAATTTCTGGAGGCTTTTTTTTATCATAAATGGTACTGAATTTTGTTGAAAGCTTTTTCTGCATCTATTGAGATGATAATATGATTTTTACTCTGCAATTTTTTAATATGGTGTATCACATTTATTGATTTGCATATATTGAAGAATCTATGCATTCCTGGGTTAAACCCCACTTGATCATGGTGTATGATCTTTTTAATGTGCTCCTGGATTCTGTTTGCTAGTATTTTGTTGAGAATTTTTGCATCTGTGTTCATCAGGGATAGTGGCCTGTAGTTTTCTTGCTTTGTGACATCTTTGTCTGGTTTTGGTATCAGGGTGATGGTGGCCTTGTAGAATGAATTTGGGAGTGTTCGTCCCTCTGCTGTATTTTGGAAGAGTTTGAGAAGGATAGGTGTTAGCTCCTCTCTAAATGGTTGATGTAATTGGCCTGTGAAGTCATCTGGTCCTGGGCTTTTGTTTGTTGGAAGATTTTTAATCACAGTCTCAATTTCAGTGCTTGTGATTGGTCTGTTCATATTTTCTATTTCTTCCTGGTTCAGTCTTGGCAGGTTGTGCCTTTCTAAGAATTTGTCCATTTCTTCCATGTTATCCATTTTATTGCCATATAATTGCTTGTAGTAATCTTTCATAATCCTCTATTTCTGAAGTGTCAGTTGTTACTTCTCTCTTTTCATTTCCAATTCTATTGATTTGAGTCCTCTCCATCTTTTTCTTGATGAGTCTGGCTAATGCTTTATCAATTTTGTTTATCTTCTCAAGGAACCAGCTCTTAGTTATATTAGTCTTTTCTATTGTTTTCTTCATTTCTTTTTCATTTATTTCTGATCTGATCTGCATGATTTCTTTCCTTTTGCTAACTCTGGGGGTATTTTTGGTCTTCTTTCTCTAATTGTTTTAGGTGTAAGTTTAGGTTGTTTATTTGAGATATTTCTTGCTACTTAAGGTAGGATTGTATTGTTATAAACTTCCCTCTTAAAACTGTTTCTGCTGCATGCCATAGGTTTGGGGTTGTCATGTTTTCATTGCCATTTGTTTCTAGGTATTTTTTTAATTTCCTCTGACTTCTTCAGTGATCGCTTGGTTATTAAGTAGTGTATTGTTTAGCCTCCACGTGTTTGTATTTTTTACAGATTTTTTCCTGGAATTGATATCTAGTCTCATAGCATTGTGGTCAGAAAAGATGCTTGATATGATTTCAATTTTCTTAAATTTACCCAGGCTTGATTTGTGATCCAAGACATGATCTATTCTGGAGAATGTTCCATAAGCAATTGAGAAGAAAGTGAATTCTGTTGTTTTTTGATGGAATGTCCTATAAATATCAATTAAGTCCACCTTGTTTAATGTATCATTTAAAGCTTGTGTTTCCTTCTTTATTTTCATTTTGGATGACCTGTCCATTGGTGAAAGTGGGGTGTTACAGTCCCCTACTATGATTGTGTTACTGTTGATTTTCCCTTTTATGGCTGTTAGCATTTGCCTTATGTATTGAGGTGCTCCTATGTTGGGTGCATAAATATTTATAATTGTTATATCTTCTTCGATTGATCTCTTGATCATTATGTAGTGTCCTTCAATGTCTTTTGTAAGATTCTTTATTTTAAAGTCTATTTTATCTGATATGAATATTGTTACTCCAGATTTCTTTTGATTTCCATTTGCATGGAATATCTTTTTCCATCCCCTCACTTTCAGTCTGTATGTGTCCCTAGGTCTGAAGTGGGTCTCTTGTAGACAGCATATATACGGGTCTTGTTTTTGTTTCCATTCAGCCAGTGTATGTCTTTTGGTGGGAGCATTTAATCCATTTACATTTATGCTAATTATCAATATGTATGTTTCTATTACCATTTTCTTAATTGTTTTGGGTTGTTATTGTAGGCCTTTCCCTTCTGTTCTGTTTCCTGCCTAGAGGAGTTCCTTTAGCATTTGTTGTAGAGCTGGTTTGGTGGTGCTGAATTCTCTCAGCTTTTGCTTGTCTTTAAAGCTTTTAATTTCTCCATTGAATCTGAATGAGATCCTTGCTGGGTAGAGTAATCTTGATTTTCAGTTTTTCCCTTTCATCACATTAAATATGTCCTGCCACTCCCTTCTGGTTTGCAGAGTTTCTGCTGAAAGATCACCTGTTAACCTTATGGGGATTTCCTTGTATGTTTTTTATTGTTTTACCCTTGTTGCTATTAATAGTTTTTCTTTTATTTAATTTTTGATTAATATATGTCTTGGCCTGTTTCTCCTTGGATTTATCCTTTATGGGACTCTCTGCACTTCCTGGACTTGAATAACCATTTCTTTTCCCATATTAGGGAAGTTTTCAACTATAATCTCTTCAAATATTTTCTCAGTCCCTTTCTTTTTCTCTTCTTCTTCTGGGACCCCTATAATTTGAATGTTGGTATGTATAATGTTTTCCCAGAGATCTCTGAGTCTGTCCTCAATTATTTTCATTATTTTTTCTCTATTCTGCTCTGCAGTAGTTATTTCCACTATTTTATCTTCCAGGTCACTTATCTGTTCTTCTGCCTCAGTTATTCTGTTATTGATTCCTTCTAGAGAATTTTTAATTTCATTTATCATTTTTTTCATCATTGCCATTTTTGCTCTCTAGTTCTTCTAGGTCCTTGTTAAACGTTTTGTATTTTCTCCATTCTATTTCCAAGATTTTGGATCATCTTTACTATCATTATTCTGAATTCTTTTTCAGGTAGATGCCTATTTCCTCTTCATTTGTTAGGTCTGATGGGGTTTTACCTTGCTGTTTTATCTGCTGTGTGTTTCTCTGTCTTCTGATATTGTTTAACTTACTGTGCGTGGGGGTCTCCTTTTCGCCGGCTGCAGGTTCATAGTTCCCGTTGTTTTTCTGTCTCCCCCAGTGGCTAAAGTTGGTTCAGAGGGTTGTGTAGCCTTCCTGGTGGAGGAGACTAGTGCCTGTGTTCTGGTGGATGAGGCTGGATCTTGTCTTTCTGGTGGGCAGGTCCACATCTGGGGTGTGTTTTGGGGTGTCTGTGGACTTATTATGATTTTATGCAGCCTCTCTGCTAATGGGTGGGGTTGTGTTCCTGTCTTGCTAGTTGTTTGTCATAGGGTGTCTGGCATTGTAGCTTGCTGGTAGTTGAGTGGAGCTGGGTCTTGTTGTTGAGATGGAGATCTCTGGGACATCTTTGCTGTTTGATACTATGTGGAGCTGGGAGGTCTCTGGTGGACCAATGTCCTGAACTTGGCTCTCCCAGCTCAGAGGCACAGGCCTGACTCCTGGCTGGAGCACCAAGACCCTGTCATCCATACATTATTTTTAATAATTTAAATAATTATTAAAAAGAAAAAAATTAAATTAAAAAAAGGAAAGAAAGAAAGAGCAAACCAAAAAACAAATCCACCAATGATAACAAGTGCTAAATGCTCTACTAAAAACAAAACAAAACAAAAAATGGATAGACAGAACCCTCAGACAAATGGTAAAAGCAAAGCTATACAGACAAAAATCACACACAGAAGCATACACATACAAACTCACAAAAAGAGAAAAAAGATACATATATATATATTGCTCCCAAAGTCCACCGCCTCAATTCGGAATGATTTGTTGTCTCTTCAGGTATGCCACAGATGCAGGGTACATCAAATTGATTGTAGAGATTTAATCCGCTGCTCCTGAGGCTGATGGGAGAGATTTCCCTTTCTCTTCTTTTTTGCACAGCTCCTGGGGTTCAACTTTGGATTTCACTCTGCCTCTGCAGGTAGGTCTCCTGAGGGTGTCTATTCCCGCTCAGACAGGATGGGGTTAAGGGAACAGCTGATTAGGGGGCTCTGGTTCACTCAGGCTGGGGGAGGGAGGTGTACGGATGCAGGTTGAGCCTGTGGTGGCAGCAGTCAGTCGGACTTTGCACCAGCCTGAGGCAGCCGTGCGTTCTCCCGGGGAAGCTGTCCCTGGATCACGAGACCATGGCAGTGGTGGACTGCACAGTCTCCCGGGAGGGGAGGTGTGGATAGTGACCTTTGCTTGCACACAGGCTTCTTGGTGGCTGCAGTAGCAGCCTTAGCGTCTCATCCCCATGTCCAGGGTCTGCACTGATAGCCATGGGTCATGTCTGGAGCTTATATAGGTAGCGCTCTTAATCCCCTCTCCTTGTGCACCGTGAAACAAAGAGGCAAGAAAAACTCTCTTGCCTCTTAGGCAGTTCCAGACCTTTTCCCAGATTCCCTCCCGTCTAGCCGTGGCGCACTAGCCCCCTTCAGGCTGTGTTCACGCAGCCATCCCCAGACTTCTCCCTCAGATCTGACCTCCAAAACCGAGCCTCAGCTCCCAGCCCCCGCCCACCCCGGCGGGTGAGCAGACAAGCCTCTCGGGCTGGTGAGTGATGGTCGGCACCGATCCTCTGTGCAGGAATCTCTCTGCTTTGGCCTCCGCACCCCTGTTGTTGCGCTCTCCACCATGTCCCCGAAGCTTCCCCGCTCCGTGGCTCCGAAGCTTCCCCCTCCGCCACCGGCATTCTCCGCCCACGAAGGGGCTTCCTAGTGTGCGGAAACCTTTCCTCCTTCACATCTCCCTCCCACTGGTGCAGGTCCCGTCCCTGTTCTTTTGTCTTTTTTTTCTTTTTTCTTTTGCCCTACCCAGGTACGTGGGGAGTTTCTTGCTTTTTGGGAAGTCTGAGGTCTTCTGCCAGCATTCAGTAGGTGTTCTGTAGGAGTTGTTCCACATGTAGATGTATTTCTGATCTATTTGTGGGGAGGAAGGTGATCTCCACCTCTCACTCTTCCGCCATCTTGAACCTCCTCCCTCAGCAAACATAATTTACATTAACATTTGCCTTACTGAGGAATGACAGATTCTGAAATGAATTTTTATATGTACCATGGTACATTATATGTGAGAAATGCTCAAAGGCACAAGGCAAGTGTCATCAATCAATGGTGCCCTCCCTTTGGGATGAGATAACACCACTGTAAACCAAAGGGCAATGGAAGTGCAGCCCACTATTATTTATTTTATAGTTCACAGGCTTTGTGTACAATAAGCTATTCATAATTTAAATAGAAATTTTGAACTGGAATTCCAAGTCTACCTTGAGAAGAAGTACATTTAGAACAATATAAATAGGAAATAGTTTAAAGGACTTGGCTTAACTTCCTATTTTCACTTCATTCAAAAATTCTTCTTTATGAGACATATAAATATCAGAAACATTTGGAATACTGAGCAGATTTTTGAAAATCTGAAGCAAAGGAGACCATTTATTGAAAATCGGAAACAAATGTCCAATTCTGGTGACAAAATGTCATATTAGTAATCTTGTTATTCAGATACTTGCCATTTAAAGCATCTTATTTTCAGAAGCCCATAGGAAAAAGATAGTTAATATTATCCTATTTTTTCAGAAAAAAAATGTGTGCTTAAATTCTTAGAAAATACATTAAAGTCAACTTAGAATACGTATATTTGCAGACAAAACCAAAAGCACAACAAACCACACACACAAAAAAATGTTTTGACTTTCTGGTTGATCAGTGGTTTCAGTGCATGAGGTCAAATAATTATCTTCGTTGACTTTTTCCTTTAATGAACAATTTCAAGCATAGTGTTATTGACATTTATCATAAAATCTACCAGTTTATTCAACCAAAGGCAAGAATCCTAGTGATTTCTTGTTGATACATGAAATGTTTCACAATAGTAATCATCTGTACTTTCCCTCAAGCAGCTTCATGTTTTCCCAAGGTCCGGTCATAATCACTAGATTTTCAGAAATAGACCAGCAGAAATGAGTCTTGGATATGTCAGGCTAGAAATCTCTACAGAGAGATGAAATGTTTTTATTTCAAAAATACTCCATTCTATACATTTCTGTTTCTGATAGCAAGAGATGGATTATGGCTTAATACTCAACCAGCATGTCCAGCCACAAACTCTCTGTGACACAGACAGAGGTTTATGGTACAAACATTATTTTTAAAAATCACTCAATCCATCTATTTTCTCCCTGAGAGTTTTTGAAGCATCCAGCATTTACCTTTTTGGTCAATCTCTGAAATCAGTGACATAATTGGTTTCTTGATTTTCCATTTCACAAACCAGATACTAGATTAAGAATGAACATCAGCCGCCTGTATATTTTGGTAGATTTTGGATCCTTGAGAACATTGCTAATAGTTTGTAACATAAATTTATAAAAGTCATTTTTACTATATATGTGTATATATTCACATGACATTCGAAAAGTAAGAGAGATTGAACTTGCCTGTGTCTACAGCAACTAGGAGTGCCCACTTTTGAAATGATTTCTAGCTCTGAATGAATTTTAAAAGAATTAGTATGTAGATTGATGGAGAACATGTAGCTGAATTTGATAAAAATGGTTGATTCAAAAATAAATGATCATGCTTACTTTATACAATTTCTTACACTTGTGGCTACTTCTGGTTTCTGTCTTGCATCCCAAGTTGCATAGGAAGTAGCCAAAATATATTGGAAATAAATTTTCAGCAAGTTTGGGATAATCTATTTCCTGGCTGGATACTTCAAATATTTTAATTTTTCTAAAAATTCATGTATGGTAAGTCACATTCATACCCCAAAATTTATAGTCCCTGAGTAGCAATAATTCCTGCTTCTGCCACTGACTTACAACCTTGACAACTCCTTCCTTATTTATTTTTTTACTGTCATGAAACTTAACACTGCGGGCTCTGGCAGGAAGGTAATCCCCCTCCCCACCGTTATTTTCTTCTCCACACTTGGAATTCACAAACAAGGTTGATTAAAAAATTGGTATGTATGTGGCTTATCACACAGGATTCTGCTGGATGAATAGCAAGAAAACTTAAATATGACAAAATATCAGCTGTGTGATTAAACTTAGAAGGGAAATGAGAACATACTCACTGATCCTCTTGAAAATCATATTCAGCTATGCAACATTATCAGAAACGTACAGACAAAATATCTCTGGAAGGTCATTCTGTTATAGTTTGTTTAATTCCAAAGAATATTTTTTCTGCTGAAGAGCAGTCTCCTATATTGGTCATTTCCTATGTTTAAAGTTGTTAACCTTAGTGCACAGGTGACTTTTAGGGAGCAAAAAAAGGACAGTGTAGAATATATTTTTGCTTTATTATTATCAATATCAATTACTTGGCAATTGATATTTTCTATAAATATCCATACTTCTAAATGGATTCCTTTCCAATTACAACTTTGCCAACTGAGACTTTTAGGGCTATATAAAAGCATGATAAAAATGCCTATGTATCAGGAATTCTGTTTTGTGTTGTTATTGTTGTCTTAACCATTAAGACATAGTAAAGTAGAAGACAATGGTTAGAATCAGACTTTATTGTAATAAATTAACCTCATGCCCCTCAGGAAATTATTTTTTTTTTAATTTCTTGTTCTTTCCATGTATAAAATAAATTTAAAAGTAACCATCACTTTCAATAGAATGTGGTGTGTATTTTAATTGGTTAATGTAAATGAACTTTGAGATCTTAGAAAATTCTAGGGAAGTATCATGTATGATGTAATTTTATCACTCCAAAGTTATATGTTCATCTTTTATTTTATCCCAATAATTGTTTAAAATAACGGTCTAAAGCAGTGGTTCTCAAACCTCATCAGAATCACATAGAAAGCTTGTTGAAAAGCAGAATTCTGGGCCTTACCCTTAGTTTCTGATTCAGTAGGGCTAAGGTGGCATCTAAGAATTTGCATTTCTAACAAATTCCCAGGTGATACTACTGGTCAAGTCACCTCACTTTAAGAACTACTGACCTAGAGAATAGCTTTGTTCAGTGAACACACATAAAATGATAACCACAAAATATATAAGGTGACTATAGAGTAGGATAAACTTACAAATGCATTTGTCTCTCTCTGTTCATTTCAACGTCAACTTTTGGAAGCTTTGCTAAAAAGTGGTTTGGACCATCGGAAAAAGTCATGCAGCCTGGATTGCTTAGGTGAATTACATCCTTAACAGGAGAGATGTCTGGCCAGATGGCTACATTAGACCATGGCACCATGCACTGTGTTTTCCCCAGCATACAATAGCTAGTAGTCCAGCTAACTCAATAAAAACAATATTAACATTGTTACATTATCCAAAGATCACATTGCCATTAACATCAGCCTCTGTGAAAGGTATCCCCAAGTTGGAAGTTAGCCAAACTCCTTCAGACAATCTCAATTTACAGCACAATGTAATTTAGAGTGGCCATATGACAATAAATATGGCTACAAAATATTGCACAAGCCCTTGCTCAGCCTTCTTGAGTGACAGAGAGAACAGAGCATCTAAAGATTGCCTTAATGGTAGCATATATATATATATATATATATATATATATATATATATATATATATATATGAAACATATTACCGTAGTCTTTGGTTCTATAGCCACAGAAAAATAAACATTCTTTCTGAAATTGAATAAACGAACATTTTATCACTCTAGTCACTTTTAATAAGCAAATCCTTGCCTATGCTCAGTAAGATATAAGTGATAGAAATAAGGGAGAGGATTACAAGCAGGGTTTTTTTCTATTGTGTAACTGGTCACATTTTCTTCTACAAAAGAGACTGCTTACACCATTCTCATGTATTTGATGAAACAAAAGAACTAATGCTGACAACATTGAAGCAGAAATATTTAAAACCTGATAGAATCTGAAGTGAGGTCTCTTCCTATTTTTCCCTCTGCTGTATATGTCAGTGAGGAGACTATAGTGACTTCTCATAATAAGAACTATCTTTTCTATTCTCTTGCCTTTTAGCATTATCCTTCAAGTACAGCCACCTGCTCAGACAATCAACGTGACTTTCTATGACTTCTCAGTAAATGAAGCTCACTCCACTAACCCAAGGGTACTGTCAATCTAAAATATCAATATGAAAGCTTAAATTGCACATTTTATGATCAGCCAACTAAGGCAGTGGCCGTGTTTAGAAGAGGGCCATTTTCTTATCTTTTAAAGTCATATTCTACTATGCTCTCTCACCAATATTAGAAACCCATCATTTTGCATATTAGATGCAACATTACTAAAAATGCAGCGGAATGAATTGGTAGCTCTATTTCTACCCAAAAGAATTTCAGGGTTGTTATTTCTTTCAGACAAAACTCTCAAGAAAATAACATTAAGGATTTTTAAAGTGTCTTCATAGAAATGTGGCTGAAGAATACGAAATTAGCAAGTCTATTACCTACATCACTAGCCCTATGCTAATTCTGGCAAGTGTTTTCTTAAGTGTTTCTTAATTAAAAGACATTTCGTTTCTCAATATGTTTATATCAGAGATTGTCTACTTTTGTGGGGTGGCAGGGATAAAAAAGCTATCATCTGACTCCTTTCGGCCTTTTGTAAAAGGCATGTTAGGTCTTACTGTACATTCTTTAACGATTTACCTATCCTGTGTGAATGAGAGTTTGTCAGATAGTTCCCCAAAGACAGAACATTCTTCCTTGATAAGATTGGATGGGCATTAAATCAGATGGTGGTATTTTAATTTTTATTTTCCTCTTTACCTAAATCAATTTTTAATTATCTATCTAGCCTGCCATAACAAGTGAGGCCTAAATAGAAGCTAAATCATTGGAAAAATAGACCACAGTGTAGCTAATATTGTACTTTCCACCATCTTAAATGTGAAATAGTTCTGACTACATTGGTAGAAAAAAAACAACTCAGAATTACCTCGGGCAAGGCTAGTGTCCCCACTGTAACTCAGCTGCTATTTCTTGCCTGCCACAACACTGACCTTAGAAAGTTCTCCTTTGGTAAAAATGAAAGCACAGGGGGAAAGAGAATTTTTCAACAATGTCATGAGTATAACATATGTATGAGATATTAGATGAAATTAGGTGGTCACAATGCAGTTCTGATATAATAAAATGAATACCAAATTTAAAAGCAGAAGAGCAACCTGGGTTTGTTACTAGGATACATTCTTTGCTATTTATGGAAGTCTCCCAACTTATGTAAGCTTTAGTCCTCATATCACAAAAAAGGGAGGGTTAACATATAATGCCTCCTTCACAACATTGTTTGAGGAATCAAAAATGATGTATTTTAAAATACTTTTGAACTATAAAATCTCTATATAATTGTTAGGGTTTTTTTGACACCCCCCCACCCAGCTCAGTTTCCCCTTGTTTTCTAAGAGGAACAGTCCTCTAGACAATCTTGAAATTCAACTTATGGCTTCAGTGATCACCCGTGTCCTGCTAACTCCCATATTTCCACTTCTTGTTTGAAATTCTGTCCCACTTCAAACCACCTGGCCACCACACATCTCTACTCTAGAGCCATTCTTTGCTTCTCCAAGATCCACCTGTCAAAATCAGAAATTCACTTTTCTCCCTCTTAACATCTGACAATTTTCTTAAATTCCCCTTCTCAGCTACCGGAACTTGGTGACCAAGTTCTCTTTACTCCATCATCTCTTATTGCTGCTCTTAAAATAGGCATCATTAGCTCAGTTGTTTGAAATATTTTAGTGACTTTTCAACAAATCAAAGAATAAGAAAGACAAATGCCTAGGAAAAATGTGCTTCGTCACATTTATTATTAATGTTCTCTTTACTCCATCATCTTTATCCAGCTGGTCACCAGCCTTGATAATTCTGTCATTAATACTGCCTGGTGCCATATTTTTATATCAATCACTATTGATATTGTTAAGGTTCAAACTTTCACCTCTTCTCTCCTCAATTGAGGGAAATATATTTCTAACTAATCTTCTTATTTTAGTATCCTCATTCCACCTACCTCATCCCTTAACAGTACTGCCAAAATTCTTTCACTAAAAACACCATCTGATTAGGTTATCCCTTGCTTAAAATCCTTTGTTAATCTGCAATCCTCTTGAGGGTGAAATTGGAATTCTTCCATGTGGACTTCCCAGATCTAGCTTCCTTCTAGAGCTATCTCCCCTCCAGCTCCTCATCATTCATACCCTAATTCCCAGTCATGGTGGAACTGGAAGTTCTCTAAATGTGCCTCAAGTTCCACTAAGCCTTTCCTTTCCACAGGCCTCTCCTTCTCCATGAAAGTACTTTATTCTCTTCCTCTCTTTCTTGAAGAATTATTAGATCCATGCTCTTCCAAGAAGCTCTGCCTCAGACTGAACTTAGGGTCCCACTCTATGCTGCCAGGTCACCTTTGTCATTCATAACACACTAACAATTTATAATATTTGCTTTGTTCTTTGTCTCTCTCAATTAAAACATTAAGTGTTAATTTTTCTTTTAATATCTAAATTACCAGTGTCATTCTTGCCCAAAACACAGTAGATGTTCAAGAAATGATTGCTGACGAAGCACATTTTTCCTAGGCATTTGTCTTTCTTATTCTTTGATTTGTTGAAAAGTCACTAAAATATTTCAAACAACCGAGCTAATGATGCCTATTTTAAGAGCAGCAATAGTACCTACTTGCCTTCACATATCCCAAAACAAAATTTTGCCATTAAGTTCTCATATATTTATAGAGTTAGAAATTCCAATCCTAGGGAAATATGTTGAATTTTTTATCCAATTCTGTCATAGTGATTCCAGTTATAGGACCGCTATCTTATTTCCAGGACATGGAAATGAGAATTACTAAATAACTTTGTCTCATTCTGAGCAGCAGTAAAGGCTGAGAGGGCCTTTCTTTGAAGAAAGATGACTCAATGTATTAAAATCGAATCTGACATTGGAGATTTCTTCAATGCTTAAGAACATTTATCTTTCATCCATTAATCTTGCAAGTCTAAATGATGATAAATTTAAAATGTGATAAGGCCTCTCTTGTTTAAAAAGATGTGTTCCATACTAAATATGACTGTATTGTTTCATATATTTTCAGAATTTCTATACAAAAAAAAATGTGGTTTTTGTTTTGTTTTTTTTGGTTGGTGTCATAAATGGTGGTAATTTCTAACTAATTGTTTCAGAAAAGTGGGTCTATCATAAGGAAGATGCTTTTTAAAAGCAACTCCTTTACTCCGTCAAATCATATTCAAAAAAAAATAATAAAGTAAGGAAAAGGAAGCCAGATAGTACGGAAAATTCTTCAGTGTCACAAACATGTCAGCCGTTACAGAAACAGGAAAGCAACACGTAATTAAAGTGGTTCACAAATTACGCTATAATTGACTTAAACAACTTGAGGTCAAAGCTCAAATTTACTGATTGTTTTCTATAAATGGTTTTCTTTATGTTTCTTCCTCCTTTTCATCCTGTGACCACACCTACTTTACACTAACCAGATTTTCCTACTAAATTCTGCCCCCTCCAATGAAAACAAATATATTTATGCTAAAAATATATTTATGCTAATTCAATTTATTCTTTTTAAAGACTCTTTGGGAAAAAGTTCACTTTCTTTTCTTCTACCTTTAGAAAAATAAAAAATGTTTTAAATAAATTATTTTACTATCATCACATGTTCAGGGTTTTGTGCTCATGTAAAAAGCTAAACTCCATAATAACTTTTATTTTGTAGCAATAAAAGATAACATGGAATATGCTGAAGTTTTTTCAGTAATGTCTTTTAGGGAAAGTACAATTAACTGGGTTTTAGTAAAAATCTTTCCAAAGATCCTTTGGCACTCCTGTCACTAGACTTTTTATTAAATTCCCTGCTAGTTAAGCAATAAGCCAACAGCTAGATAGAAAATTGCTCATGTGCTAAAATAATCATCTAAAAGATTTTCTTATTAATAGTCAAAATGCCCTTTGAAGTGAGTTGTTGGTACTACCATTGCCAGTTAAAGATAAAGATATGGGTAATGACCCTAATCCCAAAATATTCAGAAAACTCAGTCCCCTACTTCTTAGTTAAAGATGTAATTATCTCAACAACACTTGCAAAATAAAATAGAATTGATACAATTGAGAAATAAGTCAGAGCATATACATTTAAATATGTAATTTTTTCTGTAACATTTGTATACCAGCCCATTATTAATAAAAACAAGAATAAAAATATTCACAAAATAAACCTCAACTATAAACTTTTAATAAACACTGTTGTTTTTACACTGGGAATTATTTATGTATAAACTAATTCACTATCTTCATACGTTCAAGTGTTAGTGTTCATGTACAAAACTTACATTAATTGAGATTTTAAGTTGCTGTGTTTGATAATGTGGACCTTTGGAGCTTCTGTGATATATGTTATCATAAGCATACAACACGACCTTAGAGAGATCTTGCAACACATCTCTATGATGGCAGAGGAGAAAGGTAGTATAATTCAGAAATGGAAAGAAAAAGAAAGACAGAGGGAAAGAGCAGCCTTAATTGTTTAGATCTCTTTGAAGTGAAAAGCTAAACTTATTCATTGCTTTTAAAGTGATTTGCAGAGAGAGAGCGAGAGCGAGAGCGAGAGAGAGAGAGAGAGAGAGAGAGAGAGAGAGAGAGAGAGAGAGGGAGAGAGAGAGAGAGAGAGAGAGAAATCATGACACAATAAAAACAGATACTGTAATTTCAATGACTCTGGCATTATAAACCCCCAAACACCTGCATATTCTTTGGACTGGAATAAAGGGCATGGCATTACACAGAAATCTAAATCTCTCATAAGATAGCCATTTACCGGAGATTAATTAAATTGCAATAGAAGTAAAAGTCTACTTGTTTACAGAATAGGTCTGATCTAACATCAGTTTCTTGGATTTAAAAATATATATATATATTTTATGAGTCAAAGTAAGAAAAAACAAATATATTAGGAGTTAGTCTAAAATTTTTGTTGAAAAACAATCATCATTTTCTGGTAATGATAAACACATATCAGTGGTGCTCTTTCCCTTTTATTGATGAATTGATACATTCAGAATCTTCTTAAAATGTCCATAAGACACCCACAAACATTTATATTACATCTTCTCAAGGAAACATTCCCTGACCATCACATCTAAAATAGCCACCCTATCACCACACACTCTCACCTCACTCTTGTACTTCTTTCCTTTTTCTTATCACTATTTTAAATTTTCTTCTTTCTTTTAACCTGTTTATTTATCCATCTCCCATCCCACAAGAGTGCACACACTATAAACCTGAGACAATATCTAATTTGGTAAATTTTGTATCCCAATTCCCTAGTACGTGCCTGCCATAGTAGCAACACAATGAGTTATTTAAATTTCTTTTTCACATATTCACTCACTAATTTAACATTTGTCTTTTGTTATAATATCATGATGAGTCTGTATAAAGTCAAATATGTCTTCATGTCTGAATGTAAATTCAGACATACAAACCAAGGTCCTTGAGTTCTTTTCATTCTTGGTGTTTTTCCTTTATGAAGGTTCTTCCGTGCTGCCTGGAATGAAATTCATTGGCTCCAACAGGCTCTCATGTGAGCCCCAGGTTCTTCCCAGTAGCCAACGGCCAGGCTGACCACTGGAGAGAGGCGTATGCACCGTCATGCATAGGAAAGTAGCTTGTAAACTTCTCCTACAATCAGCACTGAGAAGTGGCTGGGGCTGCTGTCTCCAGACTCCTTTACAGTGACTCTTTCTTCCCTCCTGATCTTAGGCCCCAAGAGAAACATGGAAAAAAAAAGAGAGCAGAAGAAGGGGGAAGGAGGCGAGAAAACACAGCTGAGGAAAAAGGGTGTGGTAGCTTTCCCTAAACCATCAATTGCAAGTGTTTCTTTTGTCAGAGAGAAAAAGAAAAAGGGCCAGACTGTGCCTGCTTAAAGCTTTTGTACTTTTGCCCAGACTGAGGAGAACGATGGGATTAAATAAAAATGCCAGCGATAACAAAAAGGAAATCTTCCCAATAGTTTTCCTTGCTTGAAGGATGAACTGCTTGAGGTGCTGACCTCCCTGCCTGTCTCAATGAGGTCAAGAAACTGACTGTCACTCCTACAGTTATGATTAATAATCCTCCCACTGGTGACGTATTTCTAACCACAGTCTCTGGAGCGCAGTGAGACTCAGTTGCCTGGTGGTGTGTTGAGTCATTGCTCTGGCAAAAGATCTATTTGTTAGAGCTACAGGCTTAGCTTTCAACAAGCCACCCTCTTGATTCTTTGCTACAATATCCTATCATGAAAGAACAGAAAGCCCAGTACAAAGAATGACGACTAAAAAGGATAAAACATTAAATCAATTTTAAAAAAGCTTTTGTACTGAACGTCAAAATGCAGCATAATGAATAATTAAACAATTAATAATATAATCCTCTTAAAAGCACAGAACCACTATGCGAGAAGATTAAGTGTTTAACAGTTTCCAGTATAATGCAAATGGTAAGGATGAGCCTTTCCCCCCCCCCCACATTTTAGGGTAATAGAATTGAAAGCACATTTCCAGATTTTAATTAAATATTATTAAATTTTCAGTAATAAGCCAGCAACAACAGTGCCGTGATATGGAAGGATTATCAAATACAAAGGTAAGTACATAGTAGCAAGAAACTAACATTTCTTGGTTCTTTTTATATAAAAGGAGTTTACTTGAAAGGGTGCAGTCTATTTCTAAGCTGCTATGGTGCATATCACCAAACCTCAAGTTAAACGCTAATCTGTGGTAATGACTGTAAGATTGGGATTTAGATTGGTGTATTTCAGTGACAGTCAAATCATGGAAAAAGAACTGGAAAAACAACAGAGAATAGTTGCAGAGCTATAAAACAAAGTCATTGATACATCCAAATTCCATTTTGCTCTTACATTCTCAAATCTACAGTTAATACTCTCTATGACCTAGCACCTGTGCTCCTATGAGTATATTTTTACTATTTCTTAAAGTACCACAAGTGTGGATTATCTTAACTCAGTTTCCCCAGAAGAACTGCATAACAGGAAGATTCATGTGCAAGTGATTCATTAAGGAAGTACTTCCAGGAGAAATAGTGAGGCAGCTGGAGAAGGAGCCAAGCAATGTAGTTTTTAAATGAACCCCCAGCTCAGCCAGAGTCTTCAGGCAGCTCAGGAGCATAAATTACACCACAGACTTTGCCCTGGCCTCTGGCTAATTAATTGCAGCAGCCCAGGGTTGAAAGCTCCAAATAAGGAGCAGAACATTCAGAAGTGGCCCTGGGCAGTACAGGGGAGTCCAGGGGTCTAGGCAGAACACCAACAGTATCTCCACATAGTTGTACTAAAGAAACATCTTTGCTTATGATTATCCATGAACTAGTTTAACTGTATAGTCAACTACACTCTAAATTTAAAATGCTGGTTAAGTGAGCCTTGATTCCTGTATTCCACGTGCTTCCATTCCCTATGGCTGAAACCAACATGAAGATTTATCCCCTGGATCCATTCAGACTTCAAGCAAAAAGGATTTTTGAAACTGGTAGTATTTTGCCTGACATTGTAGAATTTGGCCTCAAGTTACCTTGGGCCCCATTCTGAGAACTGAGTGATAGTCCTAAAACTCAACCTTAACATTTCTTCTTTGTTTAGGGTGTATTGCATAGAACTCAGTCCTACTAAGAAGAGAGTTTCACTGCTACCATCTCTTCTCTGAACTCCGACCCTAGACTCTGGACTTATAATCTTACCACTTTCTATTTGGTTACTTTCCATAAAATCCCAGTGGATTTGGTCCACATATAAGTTCTCAAGAATGCAACATCCAAAATCATTGCTGCTCTCCGCTGGCACAGCCTCCAGCTATCAGGTCCAGATTCCAGATTCCTTTCCTCCTGTATCTGTAGCTGGAGCTATAGTTTTAGACCATTAAGTTAAGGCAAAATTCAGTCTTCAGCAGGTGTTTGAAGTCCAGAAAATGGTGGGCAAGATGAAAAAGCCTGATCATTGAGGCAAAAATAATCAAAAACATAGAAAGGACAAGATGCTTAAGAAGACTAATTTGATGGGAATTCATAGACTCTATGGGATAAATCAGGCAAAAAACCCAGTGGGAAATGAGGAGACAGAAGTAGAGGCAGGAGGTTCTCAGCTGATTAGCATCTTTACAGCTGGAATTCTCTCCAGAACTCATTCCCCTCTAGGACGTGTTTTAAAGTTACAGCTCCCTGAGACCAATCCCCATGTGATGTAGCTGAGAGGTCTTAAACTTCAAATCAGAAAGATCTGCATCCTAATTCCAGTTATGACATTGTCAGCTGCATGAACCTTTCAAAATATTTATATTATTTGAATTGCAATGGGAAATATATCCCATTCTTAGAAATATTGTGAGGATTAAATAAAATAATGGAGGTCATGGCACATTGTTGGCTCTTCCTGTGTGCTGTTCTCTCCCTGCCCACTCACCCTTACAACACCTCTGGAGCCCTCTGGGTAGAAAGTATCTGGGTTTCATGTAGTGGTGGTAGGAGAAAACAGTCATATGATGGGAGGTGGGGGGTGTAAAGCCAGGTCGACCTGCCATTCTTCCTAACGTAGCAGGTACCCCAACCAGCTCCAACTCCAGCAGAGTCTGGTACCCACCCTTATGAGCATGGAATCTTCCAAGGTCAGGTGAAGCAAAACCCATGATATACAAATTTGGAAAAGAAGAGAAAGAGGAGATATACAAAGCAATCAAGTCATTGAAGAAGTTAATATATATATATGCCAGAGACTGTGCTGGATATTCTACATCTCATTTGATCCTCACAACTCCTGCAAAGTAAGTATTAATATGATCTTTTATAGATGAGGACATTGAGCTTCATAGAGGTAAAATGACTTGTCCAAATTACATAATGAATAAGTGATAATAAGAGGTTTGTTTATATCCACATCCCAGATCTCATCTGTGATTCATCGTGATTCTTGTTTGGACAGGTAGATGGGGCTGAAATGTTGTAAGGACTTTTTTTAACTTTAGAGAAACGTTTGTATGTTTGTTTTTAATGGGTGATAGTAAATTTAAATCACTATGATATTTAGATTCCACTGGATACATTTAGAAGGCTGATGGAATGCATTTTAAAATGTCATGATTTAAAATGTACTGGAAATCACATTATTTACAATTGTTTAACCTTGTCATATGAAATTGTTAGATGTCAACTTAAAAATGTGCAAGGAGGTACATAATTTTTCAAAAGAGTATCCACTTCTCTACAACAGAAGTTCTTAACATGGGATGGACATCAGGAGTTTAAAAGTAGTTGTTACAGATGCAGACTTAAGAGTCAGTCTTGCTAATTGAGTGACATTGGGCAAGTGACTTAAATTCAGCCCAGTCTATTTATCTGAAGTGGGGATACCCAGTCTCAGTGGTTGTCAAACATTATCATACACCAGAATGGCCTGGAGGTTTTATAAAAACTCAGACTGCTTAGCCTCCACCCCCGGAGCTGCTGATTCTGAAGGTTTGAGCTGAGGTCCCCAAATTTCCATTTGTAACAAGCTTCTGCATAATGCTGATGCTAACCACACTTTGAGAAACTTTGAGCTGTCTCATAAGGTCTTCGTGAGGATTTGAGAAGTTAGTACATAAAGTGCTTGGAACGACACACACTGGCACATAATAGGTGCTAATACAAATTAATTAATTAGTATTATCTGCTAGGATTGGATTCACTGTAACAGAAAATTATACTCCAGTGGGTTAAACAGAAAGGAGTTGATATATTTTGTTTAACAAGAGATTCTGAGTCGAATCATCTAGGACTGGCACTGAAACAAAACAGGACCCTTTGGGGCTCCTGGGCACAGAAAACTTGCCGTATCCCCCGTTTCTTATAGGGAACAGACTCCAGCCTCCATGATCTTCCCTGAGTTCCAAAGGACAGATTTCAATAGTTGTTAACCTGGGAAGGGAAGGGATGCAAACACAAGGGAGGGGCAGCCAAGAAACAGCAGTGCAGTCTTGGGACAGGGTCCTGGTTCTACCTCAAGTGATACACATAATATGTCTTTAAGTTCTTTATAGAATTAAAACTCAAAAAGTGGAAGATGTCAACATTCTTCATTCCAGAGACTACCTGAGGCCAGACTAAAAGAACCAGAGAAGTTCATCAAGATTACCTGAAACCAGATTAGAGGAGTGCAGGCTCTGTGCACACTCTCATCTTGTCAGCAACCCCACCCTTAAACTAATGCTATAAAACGTTTCACTAAATCCTCCCAGGTTGGGACACATAGTTTTCAAAGGCAGAAGCCTGCTGTGTCCCCCTCTGCCTGGCAAAGCAATAAAGCTATTCTTTTCTACTTCACCCAAAACCCTGCCTCTGAGATTCAATTCAGCACCAGTGCACAGAGGCTGAGCTTTTGGCATTAGCACCACTGTTGAAAAATGTCATCAATTCCCTGTCTTCTTGCTCAATTATCTTTGTTCCATGGCTTTCATCATCATGTATACATAATAGCTTCTTCTCTTCCAGGAATCTTGTCTATAGATGCCTGTTGCTATACACTTTAGCAAAAGTTGCCAGGCTGTTTCTCAGTTCTACATTTGCATCTGGAAAATCTTTCCCCTCTACCTTGTCCACCTAAGACAACTCTGACATTTGCTGCTTCATCATCTCATTTCCTGATCTCCTTTCTTAGGCAGAATAGAATAACTTACTGGTTTATTACAAAGGATATTAAAAGAAATGAATGAACAACCAGATAAAGAGTTTTTTAGGGTGAAGTCTGGAAAGGTCCTAAGTCCAGAAACTTCTGTCCCCATGAGTTTGGGATGCACCACCCTTCCAGCAAGTGGCTGCATTCTTGTTCACCAACCTGGAGACTTCCATATAAGGACTTTGATATGGCCCTTACACTAAATGTATTCTTCTACAAGTGACCACAGATTTATCCTAGAATTTTGATTGAGGATGCATAAATCCCTCCAAGTTTAACTATATAATGATGTATAATAAACACAACAGTGAACCAATTGGATGTTGGGAAAATATGGGAGAAAACTATCCTAGATATCATGCATATGAACATAATGAGTACTTAAGCATCATAGAAATTCTCTGGATTTAGCATGGAGAGTATAGTCCTAGAGTAGGAGAAGTACTAAAAAGAAAAACAAAATTGGGTGGAGAAAGTGAAACCAAGTCCTCCTAAAGTGAAGTTTCCCTGCCGTGTTTATGATTAACTTCTCTATCCAAAACTTTATCCCCACCCCTGTTCCCCTCAGTATTGAGGAATATCAATGAAGAGGGGGATTAAAACCAAGCAGGACCCTGCGGGACCGTACCAGGTACAAAAGCTCATCTGTATCTCAGTTCCTTGTCTGAAGAAAAAGGCTTTAGTCTCCCAGGTCTTCCCTCAGTTCCAAAAAGCAGACTGAAGCAGTTACTAATTAGAGAAGTGATGGAATTGCAGAAACAAAGAAAAAGCAGTAAAGCAAGATAGTTTGAACAATAGTTCAGTGATGAAACAGAGTCCTAGTCCTAGTAACATAACAGTCCTAGTCTTAGTAACATAACAATCTAATGCATATCTTTGAGCTGTTCTGCAGAAACTAAGACCCACACCCAGGTGGAGAATGGTGACTACAAGCTGATCACAAGCAGTAGATTCCAGACTGGTTGAAACCAGAAGATTCATGATTAAGATCCCAAAACATTACCCATTACCTCACCATCAGAAGAAGGTCCACAAGCTGCAACCTTCACCCCAAATGTTGCCTTTAAAAACCTTCCCCTGAAAGCTATCAGGGAGTTTGTGTCTTTTGAGCATGAGCTGCCCATTCTTCTTGCTTGGTGCCCTGCAAATAAAAATTGTACTTTCCTTCACTAAATGGTGTCTGTAGATTGGCTTTGCTGCATGACAGGGGAGTTCTGTTGAACCCAAGTTCTGTTCAATAATAGAAGTAATTTCCAAAATTTTCAACCATGTTATTTTACCACAATATCTGGCGTATAATGCTGAAATCCTCTATCTCCATCCAAAGTTTTCAAAACAGTCTCAATCTCAATTTTTTTATTTTTTAAGGAAATGCAAGTCCAATTTCTAATGATAACTAGTAGAGAAAACTGATTTGCTTTTAAGGAACTATTTTTCCAACCAAGTTGTCTGGCATTCATCTATACACTAATGAAACATAAAAGTTTGGTTCTCAACATTTAACTACCCCATGTTGACATTTGAAACCACTTTAAATGAAAAGAGTATCATATTTGAATGTGAAGAAAATTGGAACAGGTGTGAAAAGGTTAAGACCTCAGAGCCTCTTTTCTAGAAAATTAGCATTATTCTTTTTTTTTTTTTTTTTTTTTTTTTTTTTTTTTTTTTTTTTTGCGGTACGCAGGCCTCTCACCATTGTGGCCTCTCCCACTGCAGAGCAGAGGTTCCTGACGCACAGGCTCAGCAGCCATGGCTCATGGGCCCAGCTGCTCTGCGGCATGTGGGATCCTCCTGGACCGGGGCACGAACCCGTGTCCCCTGCATCGGCAGGCAGACTCTCAACCACTGCACCACCAGGGAAGCCCAGCATTATTCTTAACATTCACTCTTTAAAGAATGAATGGCAGAGGACTGTTATGAAATGAAATTTGTACATCAGATGCCAGCAAGAGCTTTGAAGCCTTTCTAAGTAAACCAAATTTGAATGAGATAAGAAGTGGAAGAACCCAAATATCTGTTACTACATCTGGATTATCCCAGGCTTCCCAAAATTCAACCAAAGTAAGAAAGCCAGGAAATATTACCAGTAAAGGATGTGACTATTTTTGCCAGGGAGAGCTGATTAAATTCTTTCCCCGAGGAAAGACTGATATTGAGAGAAAGCTAACACTTTGAGGAACCTAACATAAATAACAAATTTATTCAAGTAACACTCTTTATTGGAGACTCTATTTGGTCTGCTTGCCTCAGTGCACACGTGTGGATGCACTCATGCATGGTCCCCTGAAAGCCAAACCATACAACAGTCCACCATACAGCAAGGCAGAGGAGTCATCCCAGGAGGGAGATAGCTGTGGAAGGAACAGCCAGAAGGAGAAAAGCCCATTGTTTCTCTCAATCCAGCTGCTACTCACTTTCCAAACCTAAACACAAAACTCACTTAATGGCTGTGGAACTCCCTTTTAAATGACAGAGTAGATACCTCAATCTCAGCTAAATCTAATTTTATGTTCATTTCACTTTGCTGCGGCATTTTTTTCCTTCTATGCTGCATTTTTCTTGAACAATCACCAAACTGGCAGATTCTGACTAGCTTGTCAGAAAGGAAAAGAAATTTATGTTTCATATGAAATTAATCTAATCAGAACATTTATAAGAAGACCAAGCCAGACTAGTTTACAAATGAACAATACCTGAAGGCAAGAAATTTTAATCTCATTATAATATGACCTTCCAAAGCCTAGGACACAATTGTTTAATTCTTTGTTAACTCATTGTGTTTAAAGTTTACTGTGTCTTATCGTTTTCAGGGAAAATAAGGAAGCTGAAAATCACCTTATTCCAATAAAATAGGAAGCGGGAGGTAAACCAATAATAACCTTTAATACTGTGACAAAAATAGCCTTCATAAAACAAGGATAAACATCATTGCAGTCTAATTTACCTCTGCATAAAATGTAAGCTAGAATTCAATGTGCAATAAAATATTAGTATCTTTACTGCCAGTATAATCTTAACTAATCATTTCTTATATTATTTCTGCAGTTACAGAAAGTCATCTGCATGAAATTTGACTGAATATTGTTAGCCAAACAATAGAAGGAACATTACTGTGGTTTTCCCTCTCTTTCTGGTTAAAAATATTTTTTTTCACTAACGTTCTCATGCATTCCTAAACTAGTCCCAAACAGGATCACCCTCTACTCTTTTCAGAATGTCACCAACCCAAAACAGTTTTCTTCTTAACAATCCCCTTCTTTGTGATACAAACCACATTGTTCAGGGGCACTGTAATTATCCAAAATGAGCTTTAGTACTGCAAATTACTTCAGCACCCCTATGATTTATCTTTAGTAAACACACTTTATAATATTTATGTTCCCATTAAAACTGCCACTAATAATGAATCGACAGCACGGAAACATTTATATGATACAACATGGACAAATACCGGATGCCCCAACAATAGTTACATTCCTTGCTCTTCCTATCATTGGGAAAACCAAACCTTGGCTTTTTGCCGTGTTTATAAAAATACCTTTGAAAATGGCTCAGCACATTGCACTTCACATTTGCAACCCTTTCCTTTAAAAAGATGGCATTCGTCTGTACTTACGAGGTCTGGGTTATTGCTTTTTCACGTTATGCATCATTACTCCGAGTAGGTGTCTTATCAGCAGCTCCAGTTGCTGTGGAGAAGATTGGAATTAAGCACTAGAAGCTTTCTATTTATTTTACATGCTTCATTCGTACAAGATTTTCTGCATATAAGCTTCTTTGTTCAGCTGAGAATTGGCTACATTGCCAAGGCATTGTAAAATTTACATCTTGCTTTTTCTCCTGTATTCTTTCCAAAATTGGATTGAAAACAAAGTATAGTTTTTAATTAAAGCTCTGAATGACAATAGACATTTTTCCCCTAAGCATTGGCATTTCTGATCAGTGGTGAGGTTTTATAAAAGTCTAATAGGAGATGCTCACAACTTAACTGCAATCAGCCTTCAAGCAGTTTAGGTGTCAGATAAAACCTATGGTATTCTTGACAATATTCATTTAAAAATAACCAAAACTAAAGTTGATCTAACGATGATTAACAAGGACATGAAGAAATCTGAAGTAAATTTACCTTTACCTTTTAACATCGTGTAATTCAGAGTGATTTTCCTGATGATTTTAACAGAGAAAAACTGAAAGAAATGTTTCAGTTCTTTTTCTTAAGCAATTTCAGAATAGACTCTTGATTACAATTTTATTACTTATTTTGAACTAAGATGGCCTATTTTATCTTGATGTGGAGTCCAAAAGTCATCTTTTTGGTTTCCAAAATGTCTTAATGGCCTAAATGTCTTCAGTGAGGCCAATAGCCTGCTCATTTGAGCACAGATTTAAGAAACCCCAAGATCATAGTAAACATTGTTATCTGATTTGAAGCTAAGCTAGTCAGGAAAGAAGGAGGTCCATTTTCCCATTTGTAAAATAAAATTTGTAAACACTCATCTAATATGGAAAAAACTTTACTTTTCTTTTTGCAACTATCTGGTCTTTGACTTCTGTGGCACCATGAGTTTCTCCTCTTTCCCTGGGCTGTCTGCCTTCTGCACCCAACATTTAGATATTAAAATTCCTCAGAACTCAGTCCTAGCTCTTTTTATTCTCTCACCATACTTTCCCCTGAGCTACTTTGGAAAGTACATTTAAGATTGGTCCAATTATCTTTATTTCTATTGCCACCAACCTATACAAAGGTGCCACTGCTCTTAAAACTTTCATGTCTATCGTCCATCAATTTCTACTCTGTACAATAACAAAAATGATCTTTTAAAAAATATAGTGAACTTGTCAACCTCCTATTTCAATCCTCCAAATGATCCTGCAATGTTACAAATAAAAGCCAAACTCATTGCCAAGACCTACGAATCCCTTCATGATCTGACCCCCTACCTATCTTGTCAAATTTCACTTTCTTTGCTCACTGCATTTCAACCATACTAGTTTTCTTCCTCTTCCAGAACAAGTCATCTAAAAAATAGCCTGAGGCTAAGCTATATCCTCTATCCAGAATACTTTATTTTCTACTCTTAGCCAGCATAGCTCCTCTGAGCTCCTCAACCTGAGCTCAGAACTCCTCTGAGATTCCTTTCCTAACCATTCGGTACGAAGTGGATGCAAACACCCCTCCCACTTTATTTTATCCTTTATAATAATTATGACAATTATGTTGCTTACATTTTTATTGTCTTGACATTTTCATTTTGTATTTTAAAGCTTCTTGATTTTATTGTTTAGTGTTCTATCCCTAATCCCTGACATGACATACAAAACTTATAAGTATTCAATGGACCTGCACATTTTTTTTGTTTTGTTTCATATTGTTTGGTTCATGAAATATGAAGAAGTTATTGGCAACCCCTGACGGTCATCAAAAAGTCCTGATTATTATTTCAGTAAAAGCCAAGTGTCTAAAGGAAAGCAAATAAGGCATTTTCATCAGGCAGAACAAAACCGGTGTCCAAAAATACCCCCAGAAAACAACAAGAAAAAGCTAAGGTGCAAGAAGAAATGAAGAACAAAAGAACAAATAAAAGTGGTAAAATTATAGGCATCTCTACATAAATGTTGACTGTATAAAAGATAAAAAAATTAGAATACATGACAAATATATCAATTACCAAATTAAATGTAAAGAAACTAATAATAATTACCAAAAAAAGTAACAATTTAAAATAAGTATGCAATCAATAACGTGATCTCAAAATGTATAAATTTATTGAATAACAAACTACAAGGAGAAAGAGCCAAATAATAGTCAGTTGGAGATGGCACATATAAACTCCAGAAAGATATAGAGAAAAATATTTGACTCAGTGGATATCAGAGCACCCTACACTGTTCTTAAATTCTTCTGAGAAAAGAAGAACAATTATAAAAATGGAACAATATTTCATGCCATAAAGTAAGTGCCAGTAAACATGAAAGGTGATCATAGGTGTATGTTCTTTGACAACTATCAATAATTAAAATATAATTAGAAAATCCCTACATGTTTAGACATTATAAAAATATATGTCAAAGGAAATCAAGAGAAATAAGGAAATATAGTGAACTTACTGAAAATGAAAATATGACATATCAAATTCTGAAAAGTACAGCATGTAAAAGGAAATGTATAGCATACATTTAAAATGAAGAATGAAGAATGACTTAAATGTAATGTTTTAAGCATCCATCTTAAGAAATTATAGAAAGAACAGCAAAAAAGAAAATATAAATAGTGAAATATTAATAAAAAGAGCCAAATTAATGATAATGAAATAAAAAACTAAATATAATAAAGAAAAACAAAACCAAATTAAAAAATATATATACATATGAGAAGATTGATCAAGAAAACAATAAAGAAGGGATAATTACCTTATGTCAGGAATAAAATTGGGAAGAGGGCATAAATAAGATCCTTTATAAGGATCTTATAAGGATTATTCCCATATAAAAATCCCATATAAGGATCCTTATAAGGATCTTATAAGGATTATTCCCATAAGATATACAATCTTATATCTTACAAACAACTTTATATATCTTACAAACAACTTTATTCCCATAAATTTGTAATTTAGAATAAACCTCCTTGAAAACTCCTAGAAAAATACAACTTACAAATTTTCCAAAAGAAATAATAACTGAGATGAAACTGAACCAGTAAAAAATTTTTCTTCAAAACAAACTCCAGGCCCAAGTGGCTTTACTAACAAGTTCAAGGAGAAATTCATATGAATCTTCCACACTTCCAAAGAACCAAAAAATAGGATAAACTCTAATCAATTTTATCAGGCTGGTGTTTCCTTGATATCAACACCCACTAAGGAAAGTATAAGAGAAAAATTTAGCCCAATCTCATTTTGAACATAGGTGCAAAAATCTTTAAAAATCATTGGCAAATTGAAGCTGGCAATTGGCTAAAAAGGATAATTCATCATAATCAAGTTGCCTATACCAGAAATGCAAGGTTATTTTAACATTAGAAAAACAATGTAATTGGCCATATTAACAGATAAAAAGGAACAAAGAAACTGTAAAAGAAAAAGAGAAAAACAGAGAGAGAGGAAAATGACTAGGTCATTATATCCCCAAATGCAGTTAAGTGCAGATGATATTAATTATTTGTTATTACACAGTATATTTGCTTTTAATAACTTTCTTTGAATTATTGCAAATAATCTGGGTTTTATTTTTCATATATTATAATAATATTAGATTTCCATTTCTAATATGTTAATTTTTGTAAAAAAAAAAGTTGATTTAGAAAAAGGTAGCAAATTAAAGGAAAATAATAGTACCAGTATAACAGACACAGACAGTGTAACTTGTGGTAAATTCTGAACAATGCAAAGAGGAAGAGAAAAAGAACCCCAGCTCTTAGGAAAGAGCTTAGCATGTAAGGAGAACTGAGAGGAGTCAGCAAGGACAAAGTTCTGAGGGAGAAAGGATAAGTGTTGGCAGAGGACATCAGTAAGTGAGAAGAGAAATGAAAAGGGAAGAGTGTTTTGAGAAAATCTAATATGGAAGAGGTGGAGCAACAAATGGCAAGGAACTGAGAAGGGATTACATGAAGGCAGAAGGAGACCAGGGTAATACTACATCATTGCAGCCAAAGGAAAACGTGTTTCAAGAAGAGATTGATCAGCTGTGTCCAACAGTGCTGAAAAGGCAAGATGAGAACCAAAGATTATCAATTAGATTTAACAACATCGATAACATTCATGTCCTAAGCAAGAGAACTGATCATGTCTAAAGTCTCTGAAACATCTTTGGACTTTAGATGAATGAAAAAATAGGCTTTAGGCAGAAGATAGGCTTTAATCTCTCTCCAGTGTTATGGTTCAATTCTTCAGAAAAGTGTATTCTTCAAAATGTATTTCTCTGAAAATGGATTGCATAAAAGAATCATAATTTCTTATATATATCACTAATTATTCATGATTTCCTTTGACAGCAAAGTAACATCCCTTTACTAGATGTTTGATTCTGGGCAAGTTGTTGATCTGTCTGAAGTTCAGGTTCCTCTCTGCTAAGTAGGGGAAATTATACCTACAGTACATAATTTTTGCTAAGGTTAAGGATAATGTACAACCAATGACTGACATAAAGCAGATATTACTAAATAGCTTGGATTCTCATTCTGTTCCAGTAGGACTCCTTTCTCTCACCACTGTGTCCCATTCCCCTTCCCTAAACCATCAGGAGTAACTAAGTCTAAGGATTTCTCCTTCAACATCACATCCTTACCCATGGGGTTACACAATTAATTTCACATAGGATCAGTATTCGACTACAAAGCAGTCTGTTGCATGTCATAGATTTCCAAAAATAATCAATGCTCAATAAAATACCTTTAAAAACTATAGGCAAGTAGCTCGCTTCTCCAAAAAGCAGATCCCTTAAAACACATTGCAACTCCATGAAACTCATGAAATTCTATTTCCTGAGATTAACATTCAACAGATGCTTGATATGCTGTAAACATTGTTTAGAATATTACAGTTATTTTAGCTTATGCTTTTTAGGAGAAATCACATTCACAGAAGCACATTTATAGAAGGCTGATTAAGACAATGTCATGTGTAATAAATAGAATTGTTGTTTTTGCTCTTGACAGTGAACACTTATTAAACACCCACTAAGTACTGGAGCTAATGGAAATAAATGTGAGTTAACACATTTCTTCTCTAAAAAGACATTTTTTCAACAACTTGATCTTTTCTAGTATTTGGGGTAGGCAAGGAAAACTGTATCACATAAGAGAACAATCAGTTATCAAATGTAATTTTTGCAACAGCCAACATTTTTAGATTATATGAACACACACACCACTCACAAACACACCACACACACACAAATACACACACACACACACACACACACAATAAAAACATCTGAAATAGGCAATCTTCTATTATTCTAAATGTGCTCCCTGACTGAGACCTGGTATGCCAGCCTGAAGCAAATTATTGTAGCCTAGATATTAACTCCTAAAAATAGAGAGCTAAAATGGAATCACTTGGAGGCTAAAGAGAGGGCAAAACTTCTGTCCCAATAATGGCCCAGCAATGAGACACATTTGTCCAGATTGCCATGTGATGGCAGGGTGGTGGTATGTGGCAGACATCCCTGACTGTGTCACCAACCTGGACTTCCGGTTTGTTTGTTTTTTTATTTTATTTTAAGTTTTAATGTTGTTTTTGTTGTTGTTGTTTTTAACAAGCCTCTTTTTCTGTTTCTTTCCCTTCTCTCCTCTCTGGCAAATTTCTCATGTTCCTTTGAGAGACTGTTCTTCTGAGGCTGTACCAAAGAAAAGGGTGGCAGCATTTGTTGAAGCAGAACCTACAAGTAAAAATTGCTAAAGTGATCTGAAATGAAAATGCCAGAACTGTGGCCCTTGGCAATTTTGCAGTTCTTGTGGAGTGACTATGTGTGAATGCACATTTCCTACTGCAACCTACTGGCTTCTGATCATTTGCCAGAGTCTAAAACTACTTTCTCTGAGTTTTTGCTCAGGCTATAATACATTGCCATCTAAATTTGTGTTGTAATTCAGCTGTTTGCTGTCTTGTAATTAGGTGTGTTAGTAGAATTTGTTTGTGTATTTATTAGACGTGCCTAAGACTTTAAGTAAATCTTTTTGTAGAGTTCAATATTGTTAAAAGAAATTAGTAAAAAATAAATAAATAAAATATCCTATTTAGCCTGCAGACTTCACACAGGTACAAATGGATAACTGCAAAATTCATTTGAAATCACAAAGTGAGGAGAAGGAATTGAGTGATCTAAAATGTGCCTCTATTTTAAATTCAGGTATAATTTTCATACAGTAAAGTACATATACATTAAATATTTAACAAATGGATACACTCAATTTTGTAACCCACAAGTCTATTATAATAAGAAATATTTCTATCATCCCAGCAAGTTCCTGCATACACCTTCCCACTCAAGCCTCCCTAAACCTGTCCCCACTAGAGGCAACAAGTGTTCTGATATCTCTTACCATAGATCAATTTTGCCTGTTCTAAAATTACACTAAGAAGTATGAATAAACACTTTTATAATTGACTTATTTCATTCAGCATAATGGTTTTCAAAGTAATCTATGTTTTTATGTGTACCAGTAGTTCTTTCATGTTACCACTAAGTAGTATTTTATTGTATAAATTCAAATTATTTAGCCATTCAATTGTTGATGAAAATTTGAGGCTATCATAAATAAAACCAGTTTGAGGCTATCATAAATAAAACTTCTATGAACATTCTTATACAAGTATTTTTGTCAATGTCTGTTTTTATTTCTTTTGGATAAATATTTAGGAGTGGAATTGCTGAGTCATACAGCAATTACAACTTTAAAAGATACTGCCAAGTCGTTTTCCAAATTAGTTGTATCATTTTTACACACCTATTTCCAATGTATTAGAGTTCCAATTGCTATAAATACTTGTCAATATTTAGTCATTTCAGCCTTTTAAAATTTAGTTATTCTAGTAAGTATATACTATCAACTCACTGTGAATTCAATTTTCATAAGCTGATCTCAGGTGGCCCTGGCCTGCAGTGGCTTGAAGCATAGTCTCGGTTCCAGGCCAGAGACTGAAGTCGGGCAGCAGCAGTGAGACCACCAATTCTTAGCCATTAGACAAGTGGTCAGTGACAAGGCCCTGGCCCTTTGGCTTTGCAGAAAAGAATTCCCACAAAGACAGAAAGTAGTGAAACAAGTAAAGTGTTTATTAGGAGGAAAAAAATGCAGTACCTATGGATAGACACACAGGTGGACTCAGAGAGAGAGTTGTGCTCTCATGGTAGTTTAAGTCACTTATATGGGGCATTTCTTCCAGGTTTTCTTTGGCCAATCATTTTGATTTTCCTGCTTCTGAGTCCGTATTTGGTATATCTGAGGAACCTCCCATGTGTGAATGTGCATCTCTTAGCCAAGATGGATTCCAGTGAAGAGGCCTATAGGTAGCTTGACATCACTCCCCTTTTGACCTCCAAGGAGCTTTTTAGCGGGAACGTCTCCTTGACTTCGAGAATGAGAAATATGTTGTCTTTTATGTCTTATCGGGGCAGGTCTTAGCCACTTCTCTCACTCCTGCTGTCTCCATCTTGGAATATCGGTCCACAGGGAACAAACTCCAGCTGCTCTCACCCTGGGACCCGTCTATCTCCTGCATCAAAGCCTAATGACTAATGATGATGAACATTTTTTCATGTGCTACTTGCTTATCTTCCTTTGTAAACGGCAGTTCAGTTCTTTTGCCCTTTTACTAAAAAGTGCCTATTTTTGGGAGGGTGGGGGAGGTTTTTGGGGTTCTTTGATTGATTTATAAAAGTTGTTTAGATAGTCTGATGTAAGTGCATTGTATTGCAAATATGTTCTCCCAGTCTTAGGCTTTTGATGAGCAGAGATTTTTAGTATTTATGAGATAAAAATGATCAATTTTTTTTATTTTAGTTGTTGCATTTTTGAGTTTCAAATTTCCATTTTTTAAGTTTCTATTTCTCTAATGGGATTTCCCATCTGTGTATTCATCATGTTCATTCTTTCCTTTAATATTTTAAACATATTTAAATTACTGTTTTAAATTCTGCTTGCTAATTCCAACATCTCTGTAATCTCAGGGTCTGTCTCTACTATTCTTGTTCCCTTCATTATGGAACAAAAAATTTCTTGCTTCTATGCCTATGTAGTAATGTTTTATTTTAAGCTAAACATGGACGCTATATTGTTGAGAGTAAGGGTTTTTTTTTTTTTAATATTTCTTTAGAAAGCATAAAGCATTACTTTGGCAGAAAATTAATTAAATAGTGGATCTCCTTGATTGTTAAGATAGGGCTGTATTATTTTTTATTTACAGTAGTGGCCTACTCCTAATATATAAACTTTCAGAGATCTACATTGAATGCCATGGTGTTTAGCAAGGCTCTAGTTAGTCAAAACCCCTACGTCTCTCAGAAATATGTGACCTCCACAGTCTATATTTCCTTTCACAGTTCCCCAGCTTTTCCTGTGCACTCACAGCTTAATATTTGGTGAAAAACTAAATGATTCCTTGGCAGATTTCTTTCTTTGCACGATTCCTTTTCCTCTGGTCCTCATTTCTACAAATTTCAACCCATTTAGTGGTCCTGAATTCCAATTTCTGTCTCCTAAACTCAGGAAGACCATCATGCTCTGATTGGGATCCACTTCCCTTTTTTGTAATCTGGAAACTGCCTCTGAGAGAAAGTAATGGTGATTATGGGGTTCACTTGGTGTTTCTTTTCTCTCAGAGATCACAGTCTTGTGTTGCCTCTTGTTGAATGTCTAAAATAGTTGCTTCGTATATTGTGTCCTGTTTAATCACTGTTTATATTGAGTGGGCTAGCCCAGGGCCAGTTACTCTGTCTTGCTACAGTAGGAGTCCCCCAGATCTGTTATTTATGAAAGTTAATATGCATTGTTAACATAAAGCACGGATACTTACTACTCAGTAAAAGTTAAGACATATATAAGGACTTCAAAGTTTTTCATAAAAACTTTATTTAAAAATCCCTGCTTCCATGAGACTAAATTCCTTGGTTTCATCAAGCCCAACACATAACAGATTCCAGCTGCATTATGCCTTTAAGCTAAGTGAATTTTCAAAGATAATGTAAGCAAATTTTTTAAAAAGCCATTAGCAGTTAAGAATCAAATACATTGTATATGTATACACTCTTAAGAAAAAATCATATGAAATGTGATGTTTGGAAATCAGATCTGAGATTAACTATATATGATATTTAATTTTATTTCTTTTCCTCCATGAGCAGAACAGTTCATGTATGAGCATTGATGGATAGATGGATGGATAGATAGATAGATAGATAGATAGATAGATAGATAGATAGATAGAGATATGAAGTCGAAGGTAGATTTTCTGGACTCTTGACCCTGAATAGCTTAAACTAGATATATGCCAAGTTTTCCTTCACTGAGATCAAGCTGTTTCACATCCCCCTTCTATGTGTACTCACCGCTAACCCTTACCACACACACACACACACACACACACACACACACACACACACACACACACAGATACACACAAATGGCCCTGTGAAGGCAGACCCACCCATCATTGTCTTTGCCAAGGATATAGATAGGCAATGCACATAACAAAATTTGGTTAAGTGCTACAGCCATTATCATGTTTGTCACAATTTCATCATGGTTTTTTGTCAACTGTTTTATATATATATTATATATATATATAGAGAGAGAGAGAGAGACAGACAGACAGACAGACAGACAGACAGACAGACAGACATGATAGAATTATCTCTGGACACAATTATCCTTCTGATTTTGATATTTTGGGAATTTTTTCAAGGTCTTTTAAAATAAATAATCAGATCATAACTTTCCATGAGTGCTGAGAGGGGTGAATTTGGGATCAGTGTTTCATTCAGTAATAAGTTTACAGAAATGTATTCTTGTTATTGGTACGGAGCAAACTCTGCTCCTGTACCTACAAACCTTGGTAATGGTAGCAGGTGAGGGAGGAGATAGACATAGGGAGCAACAGTGATTACAAAAGCATATAAAGCTTCCTGGACAGAGGACAAAAAAAAAAAATATGTAAAACTGGATAATGTTAGGGAAGAAAATAAATTCCAAATCTCTTTTACTAAGAAACCTTCAAAGGAAGAAATGAATAAACTAAAAGATGAGCAGAAGCCAAAGAACAGAATAGCAGAGAACAAGAAAAAGATAGGGAATGAGGAATCCCTTCATCTAGTTTAAAGTCAAAATGGCCCATTGGGGAGGAGACCTTTAAGTGTACAGCAGTGAACCAAACATATATGCATATGTGAGGAAAAAGAGACGGTGTACATGTCTCCTTAATTTTCACATACGGTTAACTCAATAATGTAAGGCTGATCACCCACTTCAAATTGCTAGATTAAATACCTTGCCTTTTCTTTATCAGTCTGCAGTCTTTATTTCAGGTGACATACAGATATCCACTCCAGTCCTTGTTCCATGGTCTGTCCATGGTGCCTCCTGATGGTCTTTTATGCTGTCCAAGCAAGGTAAACAAATAACACACTATATATATGTGGACATATAATACACTAAAAAGCTGGTTAGTGTCATTTATATCTCAATTTTAAAATAAATAGATAAACTTTTAGAAAAGAAAATTATAACAAGGAAAAGATTAAGAAATTGAGGCTAAAAGAATTTAAATAATCTCTCTATACTCACAGAGCAAGGAAGTGGCAGAGGCACAGTTCAGACCCAAGTCTTTCTGTTGTGCAAGGTCATATTCTTTCCACTGGTCTTATTCTCTTCCCTCATGTTCTGAATATTTTGGAATGGGAGTAGGTGGGTAGGTGACCCTTTCCAAAATTAAACATTGGCTTATGCTTGTACAAAATGTCATATATAACATGAGACAATGTCACATTTGTTATTCTGTAATAGCCTTTAGTCAAAAATGATGAAATCAAATGAAACTAAAGACGAAATCATATTATATCAATAAAATATCTAGTGCTTTATCTAGTATCCTCTTCAACAAGTGTCCAAAATCCTACAGAGCTTTTGTAAACTTATTAGTGAAAGAAATATTTTCCCCAAATTCACACTTCTTAGGACTCAGAGAAAGTTAAGATCTGATTATTTATTTAAAGAGACCTTGAAAGAATTCCAAAAACATCAAAATTTAGAAGGATATGATTTATCACTGAGAAGGCAGTATAGTCTAAGAGGTGCCATTGACCTAATTTTGTACTGAGGGGACCAGAATCTTGATGGTAATATTCACTAAACGTGCATCCAGGGCTGATGTTAGCCACTGTGCACTGTTATGATGGTACTGATTGTTTATTTAAATATTTCCATTCTGATTGGTAAATATCAGCTGCAATAAACAGTAACATGAATTAATGATATAAATTCCAGCACATCTGGTTGATTTTAGAAATCCAATACAAACTGCAATCCCAAGACATTTTTCCTATGTCGGTCACTCTGCAAAGAGGTGAAGGCGTGCTCCAAAATCCTATCATTTATTTTATTTTATTTTATAATTTATTTTATTTATTTTTGGCTGTGTTGGTTCTTCGTCGCCACTTGCGGGCTTTCTCTAGTTGCAGCAAGCGGGGGCTACTCTTTGTGGTGGTACGTAGGCTTCTCATTACAGTGGCTTCTCATTGCAGAGCACGGGCTCTAGGTACGTGGGCTTCGGTAGTTGTGGAACATGGGCTTTGATAGTTGTGGCACATGGGCTCAGTAGTTATGTCTTGCGGGCTCCAGAGCGTAGACTCAGTAATTGTGGTGCACAGGCTTAGTTGCTCCACGGCACTTGGGATCTTCCCGGACTAGGGCTCAAACCCGTGTCCCCTGCATTGGCAGGCAGATTCTTAACCACTGTGCCACCAGGGAAGCCCCTATCATTTATTTTAAATATCAGGGAGTTGTATCATGGTAAAAGTGTTTTGGTGTGGATGTTTTGTATTTTTTATGAGATGGTCAGTCAGGTGCAGCCACAAGAGGAGACAGAGAAGAGGCTCAGGAAAAACAAAGTTTATTGTACTATAGATCCTAGAGACAGAAGGTTTTGCATGTCATGCAGGGCCACATAGGAAAGCACCAGGGTAGTCAGGAGGCAGAAAATAGGAGTGAGGGGAAGGTTTAGATCAGAACTTTTATTGAGTTTCTGTGGGAAAGGCAGGGCAGAGCAGAGTAAATAGTTTAGGACTGGCTAGCTTGAGTATTTCTTCAAAGTGCTTTGGGCTACAGGGCTGGTGCCTAGTTGCCTGACACCTAGCCCTGGGAGGATTAAGGCAGAGGGATTTTGCCTCCTGGGGTGTCAGAGCCACAAAAAAGAGGTGATGTGGATTGAGTAGTTTACATATCAACATGCATCTGGCTGGGGCCTTTCCCATCTTTAAGAATTGGCTCGCCCTGGGGGAGGCAGTCTTTTCACCAGCCAGAAAGGTTTTTTAAGGTGTCAAAACACCATAATATACAAAAAAAAAAAAAAGATATTTACAATACAGTGAAAGAGAAGTCTACTGAGCCAAACTAAGGAGAACCTGTTTCATGAATCTCCCCAAGAAATGGCAGCCCATAATCTTCCCAAGAGGAGAAGCAGGGGCTGTGCTCAGGGAATGAGTGGGGAGTCTACTGGGGTTACAGTGAAAGGCAAGTGCTGCAGTGGGGTCTCCAGTGGAATTTTTTAAAAGCACTGCATTTTTGAAAACTTATTTTCTATTGAGTAGTGGCCGTTCTTTTGAGTTATGAAAGGTCAACTGGGGGGTTATACAAAAAACCTTCCAAAGCACATTTACTAGTTGGAAGAATAAACACTCCAGGGAGTGACAGTGAATCTCTAGATGTCACACTCTCCTAAATTTGTCTCAGATTGCTCCTGTTACAGAACTCAGGCTCGACTGCTTGCTGCTAGAAAGCTAATACTTGTAAAGGAAATCTAGCTTTAATCAGAAGGTCGGTAATCTGGGGAGAAAGCAGACTCATGTCCTCAAAACCAACTCCAAAGATTCTGCTCAGTCATGACAGTTTTTAAAAAGAAAAGAGGAAAAGAATCTCAGTGAATCATCAAGGCAGGAGGTCAAGCTCTACGTCATTTTCCATTGTGTGCAGGTTGGCTGAGTCCTCACGATCTTTCTTCAGATGTTATCTCATCCACGTGGTCTGCCTGCAGGATTGCTAAGGGAGCTGCTGGGTGTAGAGAGCTGGTCCTTCTTTAACTACTTAATTCTTCATTCCTACTTCTTTTAATCTAGGAAAAGAATAAACAGGTTAGGTAAGGCATTGTGTGCATTTAGTAGAGCATAAGTCAGGAGTTAGGCTAAAAGGTTAAATGTTACCTAGTGATCTCATTTTTATAATTAAAGTTTAAGGGGAACAGAAACCGGCAAACAGGAAAGGGACAAAAGAGCTTCCCCTTCTCACTTCCTCTCCATGCCTGCCATTTCCCTTATTCCCGGGAATATTCCAAGCCTGCAGGGCTTCAGGCAAAATAGGCCCTCCACCTTGACCATTGGTAGCTGCAGTTTTCACTCTTCCTCTTTCTCTTCTTTCACCTTATATTTATGTCTCAGTTAGTAACTTGGCATCCATCAGTCACCACCTCACCGCTGGAACTAGATTCTCCTGATTCACTCACAGGGTCTACAGCTGTCTCATGCTCCTGGGGAGAAAAAAGGGAAAAAAGCCCAGGCTCCAAAACCCAGTATCAAACTGTTCCCTCGCGCTTCTTACTTGTTCACTCCCTCTTCTCTCTTTCTCCCTCTGGCTCATGTTATTTGAGCATTGTTTATTTGACTAACCTACAGAGAGAGAAATGAGAATAAAAAATGAAGGGGAGAATTGAGGAGCACTGTGGGGAGTGAAAGTTAACATGGGGAGGCTCCATGTGTCTGAAAGGATTTGCAGCCACTGCATGATTATATAACTAAATGGGAAAATCACTGCACCAGATTGAAGCACGACTCTGTCATCATTTAACTAGTAACTATATAAACAAAAGATCGTGTCACAAATTACTAACTCCAAGACTACTTCTGGTATGTTTGCTTTGTCTGACAGTTGCCTCTAACCTCTGTGCTCTTGGTTTTATATATATATATATATATATATATATATATATATATATATATATATATATATATATATATATGCCTTTGACAATAATTAGAGGAACATTTTCAACTCCCCTGATAGAAGCAATCAGTTTCTAATTAGGAATCAGTTTGAGAATCTATTTGGTGAGCTGCTGTGTTCTTGTCACTTGTTGTAGACACATTTGTCCCCTACCCATTAGCTATTTCTAGCCCTTTCCTCCCTAATGTCAAAGCCTTAAAACTCTGAGGGTGAAGAATCTTAATATACTTAATTTTCTATTTTTCCTGGAACCTACTATAGGCTCAAAAAGAAGTGTACTGGAGGGTGCCTGGAAACATTTTTCTCTCTGATAAAAGCATACTTGCTAAGATAAAAGCTTCAACACTCTCTCCCACCCCAATCTTCATCCTTGCTTCCTATTTTTGATACAGTGTAGCCTGAGAACTGAGGCTTGCAAATGCTATAGCTTCCTTAACCAGGAAGACAGACCAATGATGAACTATATAGATGACAAATAGAAAGAAAAAAGAGGCCTGGATCTTGAGCTGCTAAACCAACCAGAAACAAATTACCTACAGACTTCTTGTTACCTGAAACTATAAATTTCTTTTGTCTTCATTGCCCCCCTCCCCGCTTTTTTTCCCCATGATGTGTTGTCACTTGTAGGTGAAGGTATTCAAATTTAAACTTGAAAGTGTCTCATAAGGACCTAGGGCATGGTGAAGTATCCTATCTCCATGCATTCTGTTCTTAGCTTCTCTTAATAGACCATAAATAAGAGATAACAATTACCCCCAGAGTGAGCTGTGGAACTTGAAAGGATCATGGAAATTCAGGAATGACAGGGATTGTTCCCTCTCTTCGGCTTCATCAGCACTCTTTTCTACCATGTTGCTCCTGGGAAGTCACTGAGCTTCTGTTCAAGCTTTCTCAAGACAGACAACTCATTACCTCATGAAGCAGCTCAGTTCTCCCTTTCACTTTTACTCAATTTCCCTACCAGACCATAGAGTAGTACATTATAAGAGAGAAAGAGGAATTTGGTGACATTGATTCTTTCATTAATGCACATTTGAAAAATGCACTGGTCTACAATGAAACCAGTTGAGACTTGGGTGAAGATAATGTATTGAACAATTTTATATTTTTTTTGTATTCTATAAATCATTAACACACTTTTTTAAAGATGTATTTATTTTATTTTATTTTTTAATTAATTAATTAATTGTTGGCTGTGTTGGGTCTTCGTTGTTGTGTACGGGCTTTCTCTAGTTGCGGTGAGCGGGGGCTACTCTTTGTTGCAGTGTGTGGGCTTTTCATTGTGGTGGCTTCTCTTGTTACAGAGCATAGGCTCTAGGCACACAGGCTTCAGTAGTTGTGGCACATGGGCTCAGTAGTTGTAGCTCATGCGTTCTACAGTGCAAGCTCAATAGTTAAGTGCATGGGCTTAGTTGCTCCGCGGCACGTGGGATCTTTCCCAGACCAGGGATCGAACCTGCGTCCCCTACCTTGGCAGGCAGATTCTTAACCACTGCGCCACCAGGGAAGTTCCATTAACACATTTTTAATTGATTTGAAAGTAAAGAAAGTGAACCAAGATTAACATTAGATAGTAAATATAACAACTAATACAGTTAATGTTATTAGTAAAGCAGCCATGCTGCACTCAAATTGTTAATTAATAGGATGTTAACAATAGAAGACAAAAAGAAAACAAAAATAATTCATAAAAGGTAAACAAAATCACTATGAAGGAATTGGAGATAGACTGTTATAAAAATATCAAGGAAGAAAACTGTGGGGGAAAAACTACATATTTAAAAATGTATATAACTAACATAATATTAAACATAAATATTTGTCTAAGTATCAGTTCAGAACTTGGCTTGGCCCAGAAATTTATGGTCTTAGAGGATTCATGCATTTATTTATTTTTCAAATGTTTTCCAATTTATTCTGACTCAAAATAATCAGAAGTTCAAAATAAAATTTGCTGAATTTCCTTTGTTATGGATTTTATTTTGATGTTTGCTCAAAAGGCCATTAAAATGTGTTCATCGATGGGCTGATTTGGAATTTCTTGTGTGCCTGTAAAGTCACATTGAGATATTGCATTATTCTAAGATTCCAAAAGTTTTTAACAAAACTTAATAGAACTATTCCAGTGTAATTCCATCAAGTAAGAGATCGCAAAATTGCAGTATATCTTTACACCATAGACATGAACCATACTGTATGAAAATAGAAAACAAGCTCAAGAATTGTATAGTATAGCCATTGATCTTACAAAAGCGTCTGTCTGCCAGAGCAAAGCTGAACCCTGCACACCAAACAGCCTTATACTTATTTAGTACTCTCTCAATCTTCTAAGACACATGCACCTATCTTTTAAGTCTGGAATAAGACTGTGTCATTCTAGACGATAAAATTATCTCCAAAATACATATTGTACATTACTTGTTTTGGCAAAGGAATAGAGAAGATAACTTGTATTGCATTTTTCTTTGATTCTTTCCTTTTTATACAAAAACGTCCCATTGAATGGGGGGAAAATGCAAGCAACATATTCAAGGTCAAGTATCATTAATAAAAGTTTATTTTCTCAAAGAGATTGTACATGTAAACAAAGCCTTGGAATCCCACTAGTGTCCAGTAAGTACCACAAAATATATTAAGCCATCTGTTTTGCTTTATCTTTTTAGAACTAAAATTTCAAAGCTAAAATCTGCCTCTAGTGTCCTCCAGTTGCAAGGCAACTGTTACCATGCTAAGGTTTAATGTGTCTACAAACAATCTGTTTCATGACCTCACGGTTCACTTACATAGAAATGTACTGATTTGTCACAAATTGTGTTGTTAGCTTAGAATTTCCAAAAGTAACATCTGTAAAGTTTCATTTTATCATACGTTTTATGAGAATTTTCATTTTCAGAATTTTGCTTGCCATTATTCCAAACAAAAGTAATAACCCCTGGAAAACATAAAGTGGAAAGCTAGGTGCCATGTGGTAGGCATTTTTTGCTCATTTTGTTGACCATACCATGAAAACAAAAAGGTTAAATTTGTGGCTAAGTACTGCCCAAACCAACTTTGAAAAATGTCACCTCCAGGAACATCACTTTTCTCTGGTTGATATCTCTTTACATTCTAATTTGAAAATCAAATGAGCATTTCTAGGCTAATGTGTGCCAGTAGGTTTATTTTTAATTGGAAAAAGAACTCCTCTTTCTTAAAAGTCAGGTAATGATTTCAATGTGTTTCTAAGCAAGGTCTGAATAAAATATTACACAATCATGCTCAAAAGCTATTAGTGGTTTTCTAATCTAATACACAGGGAGGTAGTATTGAAAGTAATTGGAGTTTTCTTTATTTGTAGCTGTAGAACTTGTGGGAAATTTACCAAGTATACCATTTTTTTGAAGTTTTCATTAGGCAAAGTGCTGAGTTTCAAGTTCTTTACATGTGAATAGGAAAAATATTCCGACGTATTAACTGATAAATATAACACATGAAAGATTCTGTAGAAATAAATACACAGTATTCATAAGATAAAATCTAGACCTGCAGAGAGGAGAGATATGCTTTTTTACTCTGTTTCATTTTTCAACTACTAATAATACTCTGTTATTCTAGGGCAGGATCTTATAATCATTTTTATATTTCTGGAGCCAAACTCAAAGGGTAGAATGCAGTATGTTCTCAGGTAAAGAGATTTTAATTGAATTAATCAATGGAAGCATCAATTTGGAATGAAACTTAAATCTACACTTTTTCAACATTGACCGAAAGTCTTCGCTAACCATGTGATTTTCTTGTTCATAGTACATAGCAAATGCTTGCATAGGAAATTACTAAACATGGAGAAATGGGTACCTTTTATGTAGAGAAAGAGTTGCCTGACTTAAACCAAAAAGCACAAACAATCGAACAATGTTGTGTGACAGAATGAGGCACTGTTTCTATCCTCTGAAACCGTAGTATCAAATGCTGAATTTCCTTGCGTATGTAGAGGGCAGAGTATGTTGGGTTCATGTTTTTAGTTGATAACTTTTGACATTTGTGTTGTTTTAGGATGAAGGACAAGAATCAGACAAAATGCCAAAACCCCAACTATCACAACCTTAGAAATAGGTCCCTGATCCCCCCAAAATAAGCCCTTTCAAGAATATAAATCCAACTATACTCACAAACTGTAGATTTTGCATGGTAAAGGCTCAATTAGGGGAGAATGACTAGGATTTATTTCCATTAGCATACAAAAACTCCATTTAAGGAACATTTAGATGGTGACAAAAGAATTCCTTCCCCACTGCATCTTTAAAAGGGCACAGGCACAATATTTCTCGTCCTGCTGATAATCATTTTTTTTCTTCCTGCTGTTCATCCATTCCCTGCTTTTGAAAAGTAAATTTTTTCTTTTAAGAAAAGAGATGGGAAATATTCAAATAAATCCTAATCACTTGACCTAGGGACAAATTATACTGACCACCATTTTAAATATCATAAACATAACCTAAAAAATAAGAACTTGATCCATTTTCAATATAAATTGATGTTGTATTTTTCAACACTTGCAAGATGCATTAAAATATGTTCTCCTTAAGAGATTTCAAATTCATTACCAGGCAGTTATGTTTTCCCTTCAGTTTTAAAGGCAGAGCTGACAGTGCTCTGAATAAAAATGAAAAGTAAATTCCACAGTCAGAAAAATCTAGTAGGTGTGAGCCCTTGTTCCATGGGACTTGAGATTATACATTAGACAAACAAATAGCCTGCTGATTCAGACTCAGTGAGTGCCAGGGTGGTTAAAATAAGAAAAAAAAATGCTAAAAATATAAAAATATATTGGGGTCTGGCTACCAAGAGTCTTATTAGCCAGATATAAAAATCAATATAAAGCTTTTGAATTCTCAATTTTGAGATTTTTAAAGAACTTATAAAGGGAATATTATTTGTCTTCCTGTTCACCTATTAAAATAAAATAGAGGCTGGAGTTCTCCTCCTCTTCTGGCTAAGAACAGTATAAGAATCACTTTAGATAAGGCAAATGCTGCTTCTTCGGATCCTTAATCTCTGAACAATTCTTCATTCATTACCATGTCACCCACTCAGTTAATGGTAAGATTATGTCTGAATTTCAGAACTAGAAAGGGTCTTGGAGATCATTTAATTAAATGCTTAATTTTATATTTGAGTAAAGTGAATCAACATTGTAAGTCAGCTATTTGGTTGGATAGCAGTCACAAGTAGAATTCAAATCTTGTGATTTTTGTGATTCTCCATCAGCAGTTTTTGGGTTTTTTTGTTTTCCTGCCCATCCATCATACTTAATAGTAATGTTGTTTTGTAAACCAAAATCAGCAGGCTTCAAACATTTTTGATATAAGGCGAGAAATATATTTCACGTCAATATCACACATACACACACACACACACACACACACACACACACACACACAAAGAATGGACAAAAGTTTCTTGAAACAATACTTACTACATATGATACATCAAGGAATTCTTGGTTCCTTTCTGTCATATGCTATCCTATTTATTTTTTAATGGTGATCAAGACCCAATAAAATAATCATTTCACTATTCACTAATGATTGACAGAAATTTTGAAACAGTAGCCGTAGTCTAACTTTTCTGTTTTCTTGTCTTCAAAGAGACAAAAGAACTTTACTTGTAACTTGAGGAATTTATGCCAACAGTCTAACAGGCACCGGAGTAGCGCACATGCCCTCCAGGTGGAGGGAGACCCTCAGCAAAAGTGACTGTGCTGATTTTACTCATTATGCTGCTTCTTTCATATCAATATTCCCCCAGTACTGTTTGTTCCAGTAGCACTCTGGCCCTTCCAGTCAGGAAGAGGATGATCTGTAGAAGAAGGTTTATTTCCCTATAACTAACTACTTCCACTTTCTCAATTCCCTTTTCCTGGGCAGAAACATTTACATTCCAACCACGAACAACAGAGATGTTGGAAAATCAGAAGTTTTCACTGTAATTTCTTTTCCTCTCACAAGTAAATTGGGTTTCCCACATTCAGCTGGATAGTTCTCTTTCAATAATCCTTGAATAGAAACCCGTGTGTTTCTTTTATTTTGTTGCCCCATTCCATGGATCACGAGCAAGCCATTCTTCCACCTAATTCCTCTCTCTAAAGTGGTGATGGGGAGCCCCATAGAATATGTACAAGTCCTTCATCTCTGTCTTGGTAGTCACTTGCCAGCTCCTTACCCACCCTGCTCCCTGCATCTCCTCCTGCATATTCCCATTCTCTCTCTGTCTCTCACACACTCATATTCTGTCTGCCTCACATGCAAACATACACATCCCCACAGGGGTACATGCCTGTATCTGTGCAAGCTGATTTGGCTCTTCAGGTAACACAGGTATGTTCACCACCACCGTCACCACATCCCCATTTACCATACCTCTGAGCACACACACAAAGGCCCCCACGACCACCATGAGCCAGTCCAGAGATCAAGTGACCTTTACATACCTAATTCTTTCTATTGCCTACTTCCGTGATTCTGTTCATTTGCTTTCAACAAAAGCTTAAGCAAAAGCCTAATGTGAGAGTGAGGGAGAGGAGGAATCCTTGTGGTTTAAGAGGATGCTGAATTCATAGATTGGTTTTGCCTCTTATCGGCCTACCCGCCTCGATCCTTCATCCTCCAGCACTACCAGGCTGCCTCAGATCCTTGGAATAGTTTAAAACCTGAGGTCTCTCTCCAGTGCTCTCAGAGGCTACTAGAAAAAAATATACAATATTCTGATGATCTGAAATGGGGATAGAAAGAAGAAAATAAAAGGAAGAGAAGTAAAGGGAAATGAATTTCTCACTAGGTGTTGGATAACACCTGGAAGATCTAAGAACAAAGCTAATACTGAAGACTTTATCACAAATGTCATTGGCTGTTTGTTTTTATCCTCATATCAGATTGTTTTTGGTAGTAGTCACTCAAGTGGTGAAAGGGTCTTTGGAAAGATAGTACTTTATTATGACAAATATCACTCATGGTTAAGCCATCTCTACAACCCTGAAGCAGTCATGAGCCCTAAAAAGAACAAGACAAATTAAATTAAAAGGGATAAGCACACATTGGACCATGGTGCCCTTTGGCAAACAAGGCATCCTATCCTCCGTAGCTGAAATTACTTTTCAAGCAGTAAGGGAGTAGACTGCTGTGAGGCTCTCTCTCTGCTCTGCACAGCAGTTATAGAGATCGCAGGTGATGATGCTATTCCAGCCTCTGAATGGTCAGAGAAGAATTTCTGCTTCTTCACATTTGACTTCATGAATCGATATCAGTGTAACTGCAGAATAAAAGCCGGTGGTCTCAAAGCTTTCCTACTGCTCCAACCATCTAGATGATCAACCGGGTAATCTTTTTTTTCTTTTTTTTCTTTTTTTTTTTTGCGGTACGTGGGCCTCTCACTGTTGTGGCCTCTCCCGTTGCGGAGCACAGGCTCCGGACGCGCAGGCCCAGCGGCCATGGCTCACGGGCCCAGCTGCTCTGCGTCATGTGGGATCTTACCGGACCGGGGCACGAACCCGTTTCCCCTGCATCGGCAGGCGGACTCTCAACCACTGCGCCACCAGGGAAGGCCTCAACCGGGTAATTTTGATTTTAGACACTCTAGACTTAAAGTAGCACAGCACCCATAGCTTCCTCCCCATAGTCGAAAGAACCTGTCTAACCCAGTTGTACAGTATTTAGCAAAGACTTACCATTGCTGTGAAAACTACATAAGCAAAGGTTTGGGCAGAAAGGTTTCTTGATAACATTCTTATCTCTCTTATATGCTTTTAGTTAAATATGGATGAAAATGTTTGCGGCAATTTACAATGTCAAGCCATTACCAGGATGGATTCTTCTCATTGAAGGTGGGTGAAAGTTTAAACAGTGAGAAATTTGGCAAGTCTTCTTGGCCAATCTCCTTCAACGATCTGTTTCAGAAGCCCTTCAGTTATCTGTGTTCTGCTTTCAGCCTCACCATTTATTTGAGGGTGGTGAGGCACAATTGTGACAGGTTAGATAAGGTGGCTGTCTGCACATTCCTCAGCTCAACTGAGGCAAAAAAACAGAACCAGTAATGTCTGTGCTGTAAATAAGTGACACAGAGTCATCTGTGCCCAGGCAGCAGAGATTTAATTTAGGCCTAGGAGCTCTTGGAGGAATGTTGAACAGTCTCCCAGATTCATAAATTGTTTTCTCTAGAATGATCCAGCCAAAGAATTTGAGCTTTTAACTATGGCTTCTTTAGTCCCCTTACCCAGGAAAGAAAGTGCCTTGGATTTGTTATAACAGCAAATTGGTATGTGCTAAACACCTTTAAAGACTTTTAAATATCAAAATCACTTCCACAAGACCAGCTACACTTTAAAGCCAAAGCTTTTATGCAAACACTTCAGAATGTGTGCATTTAGTGTGGCAAACATAATGCAATCACTGCATTTGAGAACAGCAATGTCATTTCCATTTCCCCCTTTAAAATGTGTGCTTTATGCATAGACAGTTCACATGAATATTTGTGAAAGGCTTGGTTCCTGAGCAATGACTTACTGAAAAGTAAACAATTGGTGTCTCGTTGCTTGTGGCATTTGTGGCTAAATCTAAACTCCTGAGCTGAGCAATGGTTGCCATTCTGTGTAGTGTGATAACGCAGATACAGAAGATAGCAACTACTTAGAACTGTCCCCATGCTGGTCTCCAGTGACGCAAATTCATTTCTTTATAGGTATTGTATTAATCTGGGGTGGGGGTGGCAAGGGGTGTGGCAGCTTGAAGCAGGACTTCTTTCCTTGTCTTCTTTTCTTCTTTGAAGAAATAATTCAGCAAAGAGACAGAAATTGTGAAGGAGAAAAAGCATTTATTAGAAGCAAAGTATGTGTGGAAGAATACACAGGCAAACTCACAGAGTGAGTTACACCCAGGGGGTGGCTTAGATTGCTTATATGGGGGCAGCCTTCTGGGTTGTCTCTGGCCAGTCATCTTGCTTGTGCCCCTATTTGGCCTGACTCAGGGCCCTCCCTGGTGAGTGTGTGAGCATCCCTCAGTCAAGATGGGTTCCAGCATGAAGGTTTCTGGGAGGTTGGCAGGACATATTATGGGTTGATAGCTCCTCCTTCTTTTGGCCCCTCTCTAGACTGAGGACCTTCTTTGTGTATTGTGTCAGGCTGGGAAACCCTCTTGACCACAAGAATGAGAAAAATGTGGTCGATTTGTCTTCCACCCAATCACTGTTCTGCTCCCGCTGGTCTCTTATCTCAAGGTGTCAGCAGGAGACTGGTTGCAGCTGCTCAGCCTGAGGTCCATCCATCTCCTACCTCAGTTATGATTCGGCATCACAGTAGAACGTGAAGACATTTATTCATTCAAGGAAAACTTATGGGTTTTCTTTGTTATTTAGTTGTACCACCAACTGTGAGATGGATTTCTCTTAGATGGAGTGAAAGTCAAGAGACACTGATGAAAAAGCGACCCTGGAAATTCCAACTACAGGGTTCTCAAGTTTTCTACTCAATATTTGATATATGTAAATGATAAGGAATTCCATGAATCATTTTCACAAAATAAATCCTTAAAACCAATAGAGAAATGAACCCTGTGTTTACCAGGGTTCATTTTAGGAAGAACTGTGTATTTGTTGGAAGAAATAGTTTGATAAGTAACTTGGGTTGAGGGTGATACCACAGGGCAAGTTCAGATAACAAAAGCTACAAAAGTCCAGGGTGAGAATTCATGACAAAATTGAAGAGAGGAATTCATGACACAACTGGGGGATGCAGACCAAGAAGGAAGGAGAAAGAAAAAATACGGAGAGCACAGAGAAAGGAGGTGGTAGATTCTAAGTATAGCAATGAGTGACTATGTCATTTTTAAGTAAATTTGACAAATATCCTAAAAGGTTGGTGTGAGTGAATTTCTTTTTGAAACTACATGAGAAGCTGAATTCTACATTCTGTACTAATTTTGAGCAAAATATAAGTGCTAAGTCTGGACTCAGTAGCTGATATGTGAAATGTGATATGATTTGTTGACTCTGTGCCCAGGAAACCAGCAGGAATATTTTACCCAACTTGGAATCCTAAAAAATAAGAGCTCATGTCTAACACACCCACCAGAAATTAAAATCTAGTTAAGTTGAAGAACTCAATATAAAAAATTACTCCATTAAAAATTGATAAGAAATTAAGAAAATATTTTCTGATTACCAGGTGAAGAGAGAATATTTTGCAAAGCAAGGTGAAAGGAAAAATCTTATTAAGATGCTTGAAGTGTATGAATATTAAATATTTTTAAAGTTTAAAAGGTAAAAATTTAATTGGCAAAGATCACTATAAATATGGCAAATAGTAAAAAATAATACTCAATAAAAAGGCTTCTGTAAATCAATATGATACATGCTAACACTTTAATATAAACATGAGCAAAAATATCAATTCTAGAGAACACAAAAAAGAAAATAAGAGTGCGTAGTGAGTGTATAAATGCTGGAATCCTCAATGTGGTGAGAATGTGATGAGATGAGCAATCTCATAAACTGCTGGTAGGCCCATGAGTTGATCTAGCTTTTCCTGAAGGCATATACATTCAGTCTCCCAGTAAGCCTGTTCCTGTGATTCTATCTCACTGAGATTATTAGAAATATGAATATATGTTAGTATAAATATACCAGATATTATATTATTTATTATAGAAACAATTTCAAATTATTCCAGGCGTCCCGGAATGGTTAAATAATGATGTCACATACTCATGATGGAACATTATGCAGCTATTAAAATGATGATGTTTTCAAAGCATGATCAATGACATGATAAAAGGCCTATAATATACCGTGAGGAGAAAAAATGTCAAATACAAAATTATGTATATACTAGAATTCCTATGGTCTCTCTTTCTTTGTTTATACTTAGATAAAGAAAACAGACAAGATATATATATATAAAGAGAAACACAGGAAGCATAAATCACCATTATATGTGGATTCTTAGAATAAGAGGTTTTCATTTGCTTCTTCATACTTTTCCATATTTTTCAAACTTTCAAAATGGGCATTTATTTCTTTTGTGATTTTTACTTTTGATCGTTCTTTTACCAATTAAAAAACACTATCCTCTTAAAGCACAGAATAAATAGGAAAAATACACTCTAAAATTAAGAGCTGCTAAAGTTGGGATGTACCTAAAGAATAAAGGCTTTTTTGATTTTCTGTAGAACCACCATGCAGTGTGAGAAAAGAGCTGAAGATTGCTATTGTATATATGGTTGCATTAGAATAGAGACCCCACAAAGTTAAACTTCATCATTAAGTATGGAATGGCTTATAAAGTATATATAGCTAATATATATATTAAATTATAAATATATATAATGTATCTAAAATATATATTATATATAATTATTATTACAGTATATTATTATATATTATATATAATAGGTATTATATATAATATATAAATTTATGTATGTGTGTCTGTGTTGCCAAAAAGTACACTACTGGCTTTTAAGTGAATTGATACAATGGATTGAGCAAGACAAAATTATATTGGAGCCTCTTTGCAAGTTCCAAGTTCATTTGTAGTTACCTTACATTTGAAGCACAGTTAACCTTAACTGATGGGGATCCTATCATCGTAGGCCATGCTTGTGCAGTTTCTGAAGCCCTAACAGCCTAAGGCTGTGTAGGTATAGAGTATAAAGCTACTGGCATAGTCAAAACCCCAGGCAGAATAAGCTGAGGTCACAATTGTTGGGACTGACATCAATCCAAACTGAGCCAGAAGAGTACAGTCTTCTAGCCTCTGAAAATGTTGAGCCGCAACTAAATCTGTTATTTCCCATCTCTGTTTTCCTCAACCCATTCCCTCCACATTCTTCATGATTTTATTTAGACTATTAATTTTTTTTCAAAGCTCTAACCTTTCACTCTTAAATTTCCCATCAGCAGTTAAGTGGGCTGAATTTTTCTCCCATAAAATCAATACAAAAAATAGTTAAATGCAAAGTCCTCTATTGACCTCACATGCCTTCCAGCAAACACTGGATCTCTTTGCTCGCTTTCCAACAAAACATCACCACAAACTTGTCTATAGTTCCTGTCTACATTTCACTTTCTCCCAATCACTCCTCCATCAAATGGCCTTCATGTGGTTAAATCCAAGAGATATTTTTAGTACTTATCTTCTTATATATTTACTCTTGACGCTCCCCATCTTTCTTTCTTTTTTGGAAACACTCCCTGCCCTCAGCTTCCATAATTTTGGGCTAAGTTTCCTAAATTGAGCCATTCCTGCTGTCTCCTTTATATGATCAAACTTCTCTGCCAGATCTTTAAATGTTGGCTTGGGTCTGGATTCTTTGCTTTTTAAATATAAGAATCTGCCCTCTTCACCCTGTTGATTTGATTCATGTTGATGGCTGTAATCATTACCCTATTAGAATTTTACCAAATTTTCTCTCAAGATCTAGCCATTTCTCTGAGCTCCTATTTTAACAGGATGTTTAAAAGATGCCTCAGAACTACTCCAAATTCATGATTTATCACACCCACCACACTCACCACCACTACCCATAATTTCACTCTATTCTTAGGTTTTCTATCTCATTGAATGGTACCACCTCATTAAGTTGCACACACCATATATTTAAACATTATGCATAATAGATCCTTCATTATTTCCTTAACCAACCCAGTACCCAATCTGGCTGATTTTTGCCTCCTAAAATGCATCCATTTCTTCCCATGTTTACCATAGCTTGCCTGTTCTCTTTGCCCTCACCCTTGCCTCCCTCCAATCTGCTCTCCATTTTACAACCAAGATGATATTTCCAAAATGCAAGTTTGATCACATTATCCTCTGCTAGAAACCCTGAAAGGGATTTCCATTAGTTCGTTAGACATCTTTTATGTGTTCTAAGACACCATTCACATTCATAGCCCTTGCCTCTCTCTCCACTTCCTCTGTCACCATTTCTGTCAGCTTTCTGTACTCGAGATATGTTAACCTTCTTCTATATCTTAAAAATGACAAGCTCCCCCATTTCATACTATATGCTGTTTCAACGCCTAACTGAAATGCCTTTCCAAGACACCTCGTTGCTATTATTTAATTCTTGCTCAACTTTTAAATCTTATCCATATATCATAAGATCTTACTTTCATATATCACTTATGTTGCCTTTTAAAACTAAATCTCCTCCAGCACAAACCAAGTCTCACAATACCCTCACCTTTCTTTCAGGGCATTTCTCACAGCTGTGATTTTAAATTATAGCTACAACCTTTTTATTGACTACAACCCTTTTATTGATATTATGAATGAAGGTGTAAATAATTAATCAATTAATATGTACTAGGTACTGGGGTGGCAACAGAGATTTTAAGATAAATAAATCCAGGTTCCTGCTCTCCTTGCTGATGGGAAAGAAACCTAGACAAATAATTAAAGGCATAATGCAGCATGATAAGTATTATAATAAAAAATGTACCACACAAGTTTGTGGAGAGGAAGATCCAATTAACTTTATGTGGAAGGGACAGGGCAGGCAGGCTTCAAAGAAAAACTGACATCTGTGCTGGACTTTGAAGGATCATCTGGAGTTAGTGAGGTAAAGACATTGAGAAAAAGAGATCCTAGGCATAAAGAACAATATGAACAAAGTCTAAAAGGAACTGGCATGCATGTCAGGTACAAGGGAATTGGCATGAATGCTTCATTGTGTCTGGAACATGTGGTGTTTGGAGGAAAGTGATGCAAGTTAAGTCAAAAAGATAGACTAGGATAAAACTGCCAAGGATCTGAAATGGTATGCAAAGGACCTGAGACTTCACTTTTTTTGAACACGGTTGCATCTCCTTCTTTCTCTCTTTCAGGTGATCTGAGGTATTTGCAAAAGATAATGAATGGTAATGTGGGAAGTGAAGTGGAGAGGGATTGCAATATGAGAGGCAGAGAGACCAGTAGAAACCTACCACAACCATATGATGAAGTTGTAATTAAAGCAATAGCAATGGAACGGAGACAGTTTTGAAAGTGAGATAAATGTGATCTGGTGACCAACTGGAATGTACACCAGGGAAATGATGAAATAAAGGAAGAGTCAGAGATGTCTAGCTGGGTGACTAAGTGGATTATGAGAACACTTACTGAGACAGTGGACACATTAGGAGGAAAAAGTGTGGGGATGAGTGCCACATTTTTCTGCCTTTTTAGAGCATATAATCTAATAAAAGAGAGACACACTATCACAACCTATACCATGAAAAAAATATGCAGGAAAACCTTATTTTTCTTAGCAGCTGGAGAGAAAGACCATCTTAAGGAGAGCCCATCATTTGTTCATGAAGTGTTTTGATAAGTCTTCTTAGAATCTGGGCTGATAATTAAGATTTTCAGGCCTGGGAACAAACTACATGGAATTTTTATCCAACAGAGGAGGAATGTAGGAAGAAATTTAGATAATTTGGGGAGGTGAGGAAAGATTGAAAAAGAGGGGAACATAGTAACTGGCATCACAGAAAGATAGCCAGTGGATATGTGGAGGTGGAATGTTTGTGTTATTTGTTGGTACAGAACTTTTCCTCAGTTTCTCCTATGAATTCTTCAAAAAATTCCTCATTTCCCACTAATGCCTTGTGAAGTATGTTTTCTTTGGGGAGAATACAAAGAAATACTCAAGGTTGTTTCATGCTTGATGCATGGAGAAATCAGAGGATTTCAATGCAATTTAAAAATCCTAGACCATTACTCCAGGAGGTGGATCAAAGCAACTGACAAAGGATTAATCTCCAAAATATACAAACAGCTCATGCAGCTCAATATCAAAAAAACCAACAATCCAATCAAAAAATGGGCAGAAGATCTAAATAAACATCTCTCCAAAGAAGACATACAAATGGCCAAAAAGCACATGAAAAGATGTTCAACATCACTAATTATTAGAGAAATGCAGATCAAAACTATAATGAGGTATCACTTCACACTGGTCAGAATAGCCATCATCAAAAAATCTATAAGCACTAAATGCTGGAGAGGCTGTGGAGAAAAGGGAACCCTCCTACATTGTTGGTGGAAATGTAAATTGGTACAGCCACTATGGAGGACAGTATTGGAGATTACTTAAAAAAACAGAAATAGAACTACCACATGACCCTACAATCCCACTCCTGGGCATAAACCCAGAGAAAACCATAATTCAAAAAGACACATGCAGCCCAATGTTCATTGAAGCACTATTTACAATAGCCAGGACATGGAAGCAACCTAAATGTCCATCAACAGAGGAATGGATTAAGAGGATGTGCTACATATATGCAATGGAATATTACTTAGCAATAAAAAAGAACAAAATAAAGCCATTTACAGCAACATGGATTGACCTAGATATTGTCATACTGAGTGAAGTAAGTCAGACACAGAAAGACAAATATCATATGATATTGCTTACATGTGGAATAAAAAAAATGGGTACAAATAAACTTCTTTACAAAACAGAAGTAGGGTCACGGATGTAGAAAACAAACTTATGGTTACCAGAGGATAAGGGGTGAGGGATAACTTGGGAGATTGGGACTGACTTATACTCACTACTATATATAAAATAGATAACTAATAAGAACCTGCTGTATAGCACAGGGAGCTCTACTCAATACTATGTAATGGCCTATATGGGAAAAGAATCTAAAAAAAAAAAAAAAGTGGATAGCTGTATATGTATTAATATAACTGATTCAGTTTGCTGTACACCTGAAACTAACACATTATAAATCAACTATATGCCAATATTTTTTTAAAAAAATATGACCTTTAATAAATAAATAAATACCCTATAAAGTTTAAAGTAGTACATAGAAGCATAGAATAGGATAAAGTAGGAAAAGCTCCTATTGGATATTTCCTGAGATGGAAGAGGACTTTCTGTGGAAAGGGATACAGCATGAGCAAAGACACAGAGACCTAAAATGGTAAGTAATCTGGGATGATTAGGGGTGTAAAGCATAAAAGAAAGGGGAATACTGGGAAATTATTGAAATAATAGTTTCAGACCAAAATTTTCTTTTCAAAATAGAGTCTATATTCAATTTTTCCCAATAGTATTTGGGAGTGGATTTATGCTACTTCCTATCTAGTCCTTTTAAATATTTTAAAATAAATACTTACAAAAAAGTGTAAGGAAAAAAACGGTGACCACATATAAGGCAAACAGAAGCTCAACTGTTCTTCACCATTCTATTGTTGAAAAAATGTTTTGAATATGCTAAGTCTCTTATATTGACATATACCACTAAAGAAATGTTTTAAACAAGGCAAATAAGAAATAACCATGTATATGGTATCACCATGCCCTCCTGGCATACACACCACTGATTATTTCCTGTAATAGTCCCATGAAAAAAGACATGCTCTTGGTAAAATTCAATGCTTAATAATCAAAGTGAAAGCTCTGTCTCTAGGCTGAGGAAGAATTTGCAGAATCTGTAGTAAGAGTACTTGTGATCGTGGATTTCCTCTCCCTTTACTCAGAGTTGCTAATGCTGGTATATGCTTAATATGACTTTCTCCTTAGGGCCAAAGCGCAGTCTCCTTCACTTTACCGGGTAGATGAGTAATTATGTGTGACTAATTCTGCAAAGGTCTCACAAAAGATATAAAGTTTAGTATCATTACATTTCCATTATTCTTTAATAATTATTAAAACAAAGGAATATACCTATTGTAGATGGCTCAGTGGACCTTGTGTCTCCTTCCTCTGCATCTGTAATGAATTGAATAGATTTTATATTTTCAACAAATCAATTGCCTATCCCCTAATCTACATTACTGTTCTCGTAGAAAAGATGAAACGCTATACTTCTTCTGGGCAAAGTGTGAGATCACATTGAATAAGTACAGGGCTTTATGCAAATTATTCTACACTCAGGAAACAGAAACATATCACTTAATATCAAAGTTAAATTAGCCAAAAAAAATCATTATTTAAAAAAAATTTCTTCTCTCAATTTTAAAGCCCAAGATTATGAGTGCACTTATGAATATGGTTCTTCCTGCATACATAACATATTTAAGGCAAAAGTATTGCTCCATCCACAAGTGTCTCAAAAAATATCTCTTTTACTCTTTTTCAAAACATCAAGGAATATGATATCAATTTTTCATCTTTTCTCTTCACGTTACAGGACTTCTTGGCTGCTGTACACATTTTGGCAATTCCAACACATTGAATCTAACGCCTTCCAAAAATCCTTAGTGAAAGTGAACAGTGACTGTGTAGGAGGTTTTTTTTCACATTTCATTTTGGACCTCTGCTAGCTCACAAAAGATAAGCTGGGTTTGAGAATCATTTTATTAACATTACTTAACCATGTTAAAGAAACTTTCTTTCAGAAAGAATTTAGTCCAACCACACCAAAACTCTGGGAAACCAGTTAGTTAACCTGTGAGACCAGGCTAATCATGGTTTTAAGTCCCTGTGGTCCTGTTTAAAACCTGCATCACTGAAAACAATCCACAACCCTACTATTAAACTTATAGCTGTCATGAGACTGGCTGCCTCAAATACCTGGCAGATACACGTGGAGCTCACAGCTCTCACCAATTATAAATTTATCCCACAGGTATAGCCAGACCACTACAAAGACCACATTAAAAAATAATACTAGAAAACCTTCTTGAACGATGATTAGTTATCCCTGCTACTATTTTTTACTTCTTTTAATAAACTTATTTTCATGGCCATGTCAAAATTTTTGACTGCCAAGCGTAAAATATACCTGAAGTTAATGGTAGTGCTTTATTCAAGAAAATTATAGTCCTGATTCACACTGAGTTTGCATTAGTTCAGCAAATCTCTCCAAGCACAAATCTAGAAGCTGTTTTGATGCGGTGCCCTATTTCTCAGTAGTAATATGTCAGTTCTCATTACGCATATAACAAAGTGTATTGCAAGACATTTTAAGTCAGCAAGCATTTTGACATAACTTGGTATCAGGATGACAGCTGTTGTAAACAAATGATTCTTAAGGAAAATACAGACAAAATCAACCACTACTGAAAAAGAAAAAAAGAATTATAATATTTTAAAACATTAGCAGGCATAAATATCACTGTGTTTATGCGTAGCTGTTAACTATTCTCTTTCCACAAATATTAACAAATCTCTGAGTGTAACGACCCATGTTCTAATAGTTAATGTTCCTTCAAATTCTCCTCCCACCACCTTTGGTAATAAATGTTTTCAGCCATCCAAAAAGCAGAGAAAATATTGACATATATTTTAATTATCATACAAAAATAAAAGCTGTGAAAAAAATAAATAAAAATTAAAACAGCCAGATACAAAAACTTCCAGCTTCTGAACAACTTTTCTTTAAAAAAACTTCCTATACTATTGCCCTTAACCCTTCATGTCCCCAAACCTGTTTGAATAAATGTAGCAAAAGACAGCTAAGCCACACAAAGTGTAAGAGAAAGTGTCCAACAAAAGAAAAAAAACTAGAGGATGAAATGACAATAAAAAGAGAGAACAAAGAGACATCATAGGTTATGTTCATAAAAACAACTGTGCTAATTAACCTTCAATAGATATCAACATTTGCAATTATTTTAAAATGCATGTAGTATAAAACAAAAGTTAAATTATAACTCTAAAAAATACTATTATGAAATTAATTCCTACAAAATTTTTGTTTTTAAAATAGCAACAAGGGCCTCAGGCCAAACAAACAACAGGGAGGGGACCGAGCCCCACCCATCAGCAGACAAGTGGATTAAAGTTTTACTGAACTCTGCCCAGCCAAGCAACAGCCAGCTCTACCCACCACCAGTACCTCCCATCAGGAAACTTGCACAAACCACTTAGGTAGCCTCATCCACCAGAGGGCAGACAGCAGAAGCAAGAACTACAATCCTGCAGCCTGTGAAACAAAACCACATTCACAGAAATATAGACAAGATGAAAAGGCAGAGGGCTATGTACCACATGAAGGAACAAGATAAAACCCCAGAAAAACAACTAAATGAAGTGCAGATAGGCAACCTTCCAGAGAAAGAATTCAGAATAATGATAGTGAAAATGATCAAGGACCTCGGGAAAAGAATGGAGACAAAGATCGAGAAGATACAAGAAATGTTTAACAAAGACCTAGAAGAATTAAAAAACAAACAAATAAAGATGAACATTACAATAACTGAAATGAAAACTACACTAGAAGGAATAGCAGAATAACTGAGGCAGAAGAATGGATAAGTGACCTAGAAGACAGAATGGTGGAATTCACTGATGCAGAACAGAATAAAGAAAAAAGAATGAAAAGAAATGAAAACAGCCTAAGAGATTTCTGGGACAACATTAAATGCACCAACACTCGCATTATAGGGGTTCCAGAAGGAGAAGAGAGAGAAAAAGGACCAGAGAAAATATTTGAAGAGATTATAGTTGAAAACTTCCCTAACATGGGAAAGGAAAGAGCCACCCAAGCCCAGGAAATGCAGAGAGTCCTATACAGGATAAACCCAAGGAGAAACACACTGAGAAATAGTAATCAAATTGGCAAAAATTAAAGGCAAAGAAAAATTATTGAAAGCAGCAAGGGAAAAATGACAAATAACATACAAGGGAACTCCCATAAGGTTAACAGCTTATTTCTCAGCAGAAACTCTACAAGCCAGAAGGGAGTGGCATGGTATACTTAAAGTGGTGAAAGGGAAGAACTAAAAACAAGACTACTCTACCCGGCAAGAATCTCATAAAGATTCGAAGGAGAAATTAAAAGTTTTACAGACAGGCAAAAGCTAAGAGAATTCAGCACCACCAAACCAGCCCTAAAACAAATGCTAAAGGAACTTCCCTAAGTGGGAAACACAAGAGAAGAAAAGGACATACAAAAAACTCCCAGAACAATTAAGAAAATGGAAATAGGAACATACATATCAATAATTACCTTAAATGTGAATGGATTAAATGCTCCAACCAAAAGACACAAGCTTGCTGAATGGATACAAAAACAAGACTCATATATATGCTGTGTACAAGAGACCCACTTCAGACCTAGGGACACATACAGACTGAAAGTGAGGGGATGGAAAAAGATATTCCATGCAAATGGAAATCAAAAGAAAGCTGGAGTAACAATAATCATATTAGATAAAATAGACTTTAAAATAAAGAATGTTAAAAGAGACAAGGAAGGACACTACATAATGATCAAGGGATCAATCCAAAAAGAAGATATAATAATTATAAATATATATGCACCCAACATAGGAGCACCTTAATACATAAGGCAACTGCTAACAGCTATAAAAGAGGAAATCGACAGTAACACATTAATAGTGTAATAGTGGGGGAATTTAACACCTCACTTACACCAATGGACAGATCAGCCAAAAAGAAAATTAATAAGGAAACACAAGCTTTAAATGACACAATAGACCAGATAGATTTCATTGATATTTTTAGGACATTCCATCCCCAAACAGCAGATTACACTTTCTTCTCAAGTGTGAAACAAACATTCTCCAGGATAGATCACATATTGGGTCACAAATCAAGCCTCAGTAAATTTAAGAAAATTGAAATCATATCAGGCATCTTTTCTGACCACAACGCTATGAGATTGGAAATGAATTACGGGGAAAAAACCTAAAAAACACAAATACATGTAGGCTAAACATTACATTACTAAATAACCAAGAGATCACTAAGACATCAAAGAGGAAATCAAAAATACCTAGAGACAAATGACAATGAAAACACGAGGATCCAAAACCTATGGGATGCAGCAGAGGCATTTCTAAGAGGGATGTTTATAGCTATACAAGCCTACTTCAAGAAACAACAAAATCTCAAATAAACAATCTAACCAACACCTAAAGGAACTAGAGAAAGAAAAATAAACAAAACCCAAAGTTAGGAGAAGGAAAGAAATCATAAATATCAGAGCAGAAATAAATGAAATAGAAACAAAGAAAACAATAGCAAAGATCAATAAAACTAAAAGCTGGTTCTTTGAGAAGATAAACAAAATTGATAAACCATTAGCCAGACTCATCAAGAAAAAGAGGGAGAGGACTCAAATCAATAAAATTAGAAATGAAAAAGGAGAAGTTACAACAGACACTGCAGAAATGCAAAACATCCTAAGAGACTACTACAAGCAACTCTATGCCAATAAAATGGACAACCTGGAAGAAACGGACAAATTCTTAGGAAGGTATACCCTTCCAAGACTGAACTAGGAAGAAACAGAAAATATGAACAGACCAATCACAAGTAATGAAATTAAAACTCTGATTAAAAATCTTCCAACAAACAAAAGTCCAGGACCACATGGCTTCACAGGTGAATGCTATCAAACATTTAGAGAAGAGCTATCCCCCCATCCCTCTCAAACTCTTCCAAAATATAGCAGAGGGAGGAACTTCCCAAACTCCTTCTATGAGGCCACCATCACTCTGATACCAAAACCAGACAAAGATACTACAAAAAAAAGAAAACTACAGACCAATATCACTGATGAATATAGACGCAAAAATCCTCAAAAAAATACTAGCAAGCAGAATCCAACAACACATTAAAAGGATAATGCACCATGATCAAGTGAGATTAATCCCAGGGATGCAAGGATTATTCAATATATGCAAATCAATCAATGTGATACACCATATTAACAAACTGAAGAATAAAATCCATATGATCATCTCAGTAGCTGCAGAAAAAGCTTTTGACAAAATTCAACACCAATTTATGATAAAAACTCTCCAGAAAATGGGGGTAGAAGGAACCTACCTCAACATAATAAAGGCCATATATGACAAACACACAGAAAACATCATTCTCAATGGTGAAAAACTGAAAGCATTTCCTCTAAGATCAGGAATGAGACAAGGATGTCCACTCTCACCACTATTATTCAACATAGTTTTGGAAGTCCTAGCCACAGCAATCAGAGAGGAAAAAGAAATAAAGGGAATACAAATTGGAAAAGAAGAAGTAAAACTGTCACTGTTTGCAGATGACATGATACTATACATAGAGAATCCTAAAAATGCCACCAGAAAACTATTAGAGCTAATCAATGAATTTGGTAAAGTTGAAGGATATAAAATTAATGCACAGAAATCTTGTGCATTCCTATATACTAATGATGAAATATCTGAAATAGAAATTATAGAAACACTCCCATTTACCATTGCAACTAAAAGAATAAAATGCCTAGGGATAAAACTATGTAGGGAGACAAAAGACCTGTATGCAGAAAACTATAGGACACTGATAAAAGAAATTAAAGATGATACCAACAGATGGAGAGATATACCTTGTCCTTAGATTGGAAGAATCAATATTGTGAAAATGACTGTAAAACCCAAAGTAATCTACAGATTCAATGCAATCACTATCAAATTATGAATGGCATTTTTTTATGGAACTAGAACAAAAAAATCTTAAAATTTGTGTGGAGACACAAAAAACCCCGAATAGCCAAACAGTCTGGAGGGAAAAATAAAACGGATCTGGAGGAATCAGACTCCCTGAGTTTAGACTATACTACAAAGCTACAGTAATCAAGACAATATGGTACTGGCACAAAAACAGAAGCATAGATCAATGGAACAAGATAGAAAGCCCAGAGATGAACCCACACACCTATGGTCAACTAATCTATGACAAAGGAGGCAAGGATATACAATGGAGAAAGACAGTCTTTTCAGTAAGTGGTGCTTGGAAAACTGGGCAGCTACATGTAAAAGAAGGAAATTAGAACACTCCTTAACACCATCCACAAAAATAAACTCAAAATGGATTAGAGAACTAAATGTAAGACCGGACACTATAAAACTCTTAGAGGAAAACATAGGAAGAACACACTTTGACATAATTCACAGCAAGATTTTATTTTTTTTTTTTTGAGGTACGCGGGCCTCTCACTTTTGTGGCCTCTCTGTTGTGGAGCACAGGCTCCGGACACACAGGTTCAGTGGCCATGGCTCACAGGCCTAGCTGCTCTGGGGCATGTGAGATCTGCCCAGACCGGGGCACGAAACGGTGTCCCCTGCATCATCAGGCGGACTCTCAACCAATATGCCACCAGGGAAGCCCAGCAAGTTCTTTTTTGATCCACCTCCTAGAGTAATGGAAATAAAAGCAAAAATAAACAAATAGGACCTAATGAAACTTCAAAGCTTTTGCACAGCAAAGGAAACCATAAACAAGACGAAAGGACAACCCTCAAAATGGGAGAAATATTTGCAAACTAATCAATGGACAAAGGATTAATCTCCAAAATATATAAACAGCTCATGCAGCTCAATATTAAAAAAACAAACAACCCAATCCAAAAATGGACAGAAGACCTAAATAGACATTTCTCCAAAGAAGACATATAGATGGCCAAGAAACACATGAAAGCTGCTCAACATCACTAATTATTAGAGAAATGCAAATCAAAACTACAATGAGGTATCACCTCACACCAGTTAGAATGGGCTTCATCAGAAAATCTACAAACAACAAATGCTGGAGAGGGTGGGGAGAAAAGGGAACCATCTTGCACTGTTGTTGGGATTGTAAATTGACACAGCCACTATGGAGAACAGTATAGGGGTTCATTAAAAAACTAAAAATAGAATTACTATATGACCCAGGAATCCCACTACTGGGCTTATACGTAGAGAAAACCATAATTCAGAAAGACACGTGAATCCCAATGTTCACTGCAGCACTGTATACAATAGTCAGGTCATGGAAGCAACCTAAGTGCCCATCAACAAATGAATGGATAAAGAAGATGTGGTACATATATACAATGGAATATTACTCAGCCATAAAAAGGAACGTGATTGAGTTATTCGTAGAGATGTGAATTGATGTAGAGACTGTCATACAGAATGAAGTAAGTCAGAAAGAGAAAAACAAATATCGTATATTAACGCATATGTGTGGAACCTAGGAAAATGGAACAGATGAACCAGTTTGCAGGGCAGAAATTGAGACACAGATGTAGAGTACCAACGTATGGACACCAAGGGGGTAAAGCGGCGGGTGGGGAGGGGTAGTGGTGTGATGAATTGGGAGATTGGGATTGGCGTGTATACACTGATGTGTATAAAATGGATGACTAATAAGAACTTGCTGTAAAAAAATAAATAAATAAAATTCAAAAGTTAAAAAAAAATTCTTACGAAAAAGAAAAATGATAACAAAACAAACAAAAAAATTTCTACAAGCTTTCTTACTGCTATAATTTTTCATTATACTCAAGTGACAGCCACACCTACTAAGACAGTCTCTTATTTATTCAGGAAGCATTTTTAAAAGCCTACTATGTGTCAGAATCTATTCCAGGCACTCTTATCAAAAGAAAATATCAACAGATACATATATCTTTTTCTGTAAGATTAAGTTTTGCATATTTGATTTCCTAAAGAGGGCTCAAAATACATTAATGTGATATACACCAGAAACAGCATTTGTTGAGATAGGCATGTAATGCGTGGATTTATTCATTGTGAATAAGAAGTGAGGAGACCAGAGAAATATAAACCTGGCACCAAGAATCTATACTGGCTGAATGGACCACAAGACCACAAACACAAGCAGAATCAGGAAAGGAAACCGTTCTTAGGTAGCAACACCATACAAGAAAGAGACAGAGCAAAGTACATTTATAAGCATGAAGATACCATCATACTTCCAGCTGTGATAAGACTGTAATTATGGCTGTTTGGTTTAATGTTGTTTTAGGCTTTTCATCTCTTTGTGTGTGCTTCCAAAATTATAATATTAGAAAGTTGAGTCAAACACAAATCTATTGAGCATCATTACAGTCATTGAGTAAAGTATTTTTGCTTCTTCAACAACCACTAAGAACTCTCAAATATCATCTCAATGAATATAACTATTAAAAGTTGGAGGTTTCTAACTCTCCTCCCCACTGGATATTTGACCACCTCACTTTATGCCCCATTCAATAGCACATAACACATTACTGCACTTCTTCATAAATCTGTCTTGTTTAACATGCCATGATCATCTGGAGAGTAGGATCCTTGTCTTATGCAAATTAGTACCCACTATGCATGGCACACAATAGGATTTCCTAAATAAGAAATTTATATTTGAATTTGATATTTAAGTGATCAAAGTCAGAAAATCAAATAAGACGAGTATTAGTATATTTTGTTTCAGAAAAATCAAAGTTTGATTTAAAAATATGATATTTCTCATTAGTATGGCTATGGTTCTGTTGGCTAATGTTACAAAGTCTACACCTTTAAATTCTGCCTATATAATTAGTGTTCAGCATGATGCAAAACAAGTCACTCAAACTCTCTGTCCCTTAGCAGTGAAAAATATTCTAATTTACCTTACAGGAAGGTTGGGAAAAACCAACTATGAAGCAAATTATAATATAAAGTCTATATAACGATTAATGGGGAGGACTCTGACTTATAAAAAGTGATTATAATGAAATAAAATCATTCTGGATTCAACAGAAACTTAAAACAGAACAAAGCAGCTGCAGAAACAACTTCAAAGTTATTTCAATTACTATTTATCCTAATAGCATTATATCCAGATCATAGTTGATATTTATTCTTCTAGTTGCTGAATACATTTCTGAGATTACCTGTCTAATATGCCTTATGTTGTAATAATTAATAAATCTTTGAAGTTATTAAGCATATTATTTATTTTAAGATCTACAACTCTGAAACAAGACAATAAATTTATAAGCTAATGAAGAGATATTAGTTAAAGTGGGATATATTTGGAGAGCTATAAATATCCAAGGATCTTTGGTACAAATATCAAGTTTCCATAAAAATAGTACAATGAATACCATATTCCTTTTACCTAAACTCACTAATCGTTTTAACATTTTGCCACAAGTACTCTATGTCTGCGCATGCACACACACACACACACACACACACACACACACTTTGTTTTTGCTGAGCCACTTGAAACTAAACTGTACATATTATAATGTTCATCTCTAAATACTAAATACTCCACCGTGTATTGTCTAAGAAATAGGAAATAAAAACATTCTCCTACATAGCCACACTACCACTAATACACTCAAGAAATAAATCATTGATACAACTTTAGATAATACAGTGTTTCTTAAGTTACTTGTGGAGAAGGATCAGTATTTCTTATTTCCAGTAAACTGAGAAACAATAGTTTAATGAAATAAAATTTTAAAATTACGAAAAATTAGCAGGCACCTATATATAACAAAAATGTCAAATTACTATCGAAATTTCTAATTGCTTACTCAATTTTGTACTTATGTCCTTGTGGAACAATAAATATCAATTCACTGATTGGCACCGCCTTAAGGACCACACTTTGAATAGCACTATTACGATACTGAGTAAATATTCAAATGTCCCCACGTACCCCACCAAATACATTTATGATGTGACCCAGTCAAAAATCATGTATCTTCATTCTCCTTTAATCAAAGAAAGTGGCACTTCTTTTTCTTTCTCTCTTTTGACATTTATGGGAATGGTATTTAGAAACCAAGATCTGGGTGCTAGATGTGTTCATAGCTAGTGCATGTTATACTTTTCAGGTAAGCACAAAGGAGCTGACATTTTTTAAAATTCTCCTCTTACCACCCCAACAATTATATAAAATTGTTTCACACATGGAAATATCAAATATGAACTCTATTAGAAAACATTTACTAATGAGAAATTCTTTTTTTAATTTTTATTTCATATTGGAGTATAGTTGATTTACAATGTTATGTTAGTTTTAGGTATACAGCAAAGTGATTTAGTTATACATATACATATATCTATTCTTTTTCAAATTCTTTTCCCATATAGGTTATTACAGAGTATTGAATAGAGTTCCCTGTGCTATACAGTATACAGTAGGTCCTTGTTGATTATCTATTTTATATATAGTAGTGTGTATATGCTAATCCCAACCTCCTAATTGATCCCTCCCCCCAACCTTTCCCTTTTGGTAACCATAAGTTTGTTTTCTAAGTCTGTGAGTCTGTTTCTGTTTCATAAATAAGTTCATTTGTATCGTTTTTTTAGATTCCACATATAAGTGATAGTGTCTGATATTTGTCTTTCTCTGTCTAACTTACTTCACTTAGGATGATAATCTCTACGTCCATCCATATTGCTGCAAATGGCATTATTTTGTTCTTTTTCATGGCTGAGTAATATTCCATTGTATATATGTACATCTTCCATTCATCTGTCGATAGACATTTAGGTTGCTTCCATATCTTGGCTATTGTAAATAGTGCTTCAATTAACATTGAGGTGCACATATCTTTTCAAATTATGTTTTTTTCTGGATATGCCCAGTAGTGAGATTACTGGATCATATGACAGCTCTATTTTTGGTTTGTTAAGGAATCTCCAATGCTGTTCTCCATAGTGGCTGTACCAATTCACATTCCTACAAATAGGAGGGTTCCTTTTTCTCCATACCCTCTCCAGCATTTATTATTTGTAGACCTTTTGATGATGGCCATTCTGATTGGTGTGCGATGATATCTCATTGTAGTTTTGACTTGCATTTCTCTAACAATTAGCGATGTTGAGCATCTTATCATGTGCTTTTTGGCCATCTGTAGGCCTTCTTTAGAGAAATGTCTATTTAGATCTTCTGCCCATTTTTTGATTGGGTTATTTGGGGTTTTTTTGATATTGAGCTGCATGAGCTGTTTTTATATTTTGGAGATTAATCCCTTGTTGGCCCCATCATTTGCAAATATTTTCTCCCATTCTGTGGGTTGTCTTTTTGTTTTCTTTATGGTTTCCTTTGCTGTGCAAAAGCTTCTAAGTTTAATTAGGTCCCTTTTTCTTTTAATTTTCATTATTCTAGGAGGTCGATCCAAGAAGATACTCCTGCAATTTATGTCAAAGAGTGTTCTGCCTAGGTTTTCCTCTAAGAGTTTTAAATGAAAATGTCATATGCACTTAAACACTTATAACTAGACCAACATTGCCATAGCTTTTGGAAATGAAGTTTATTATTCATAAAGATATACAATCTTGTATATATCTTTTCAGGAGTGATATTTTCACACTTTCCTAATCTCCCCAATAAGAAGTGATGGATCTTTCTTTCCCTACAACCCTAAGACGATGTTGTTTTGTAATATCTTATGATACATAGTACATTGTTTCTTAAGCTGTGAATATTTCTGGATATTGTTCTTCTAACCTCTTATTTAAATTTCACCTTTGAAAAACATATTCCTTAATTTTTAAAAATATCCACATTCTATATGGAAATGGGAGTAACATTATTTTTTCATAGGATTGATGAAAGGATTGAATTTTCATGGACTAACCTTATAAACTATGACTTTAAGTTAAAAAAAAAAAGAGAAATATCCAAGATCTAGTTAGTGGTCTTTTCAATATCCATAAATGTTTGGGATTCTGAGAATACAGAATTCAATCAAGGTTAAAGGTTTTTAGCATAAGGCAGAAAACACATTTACATATCCTGTCAAGTTATGACCTTTAGTCCTACTAATGAAGATAGTTAAATATTCTAAGAGAAATTTTTAAAAATGCAAAATCCAATAAAGTGATCAACTTGGGAAAATTGGCAGACTTCCATGATTCCATCAAGACAGAAGTTAAATTGGAGATTTGTGTTACTTGACCACTGGATTTGTGAAATATAAAGCCTAGGATATAGTCTCTATTAATAAAAATACAGAGTATTTGATAGGGCAGTTAATACAAAGAACACCTTGGACATCTGAAACTCTAGGTTATACAATGGGCCAAATTCTCAGACACTAGGAAACTTCAGTTATCCAAGACAGTAATTTTCTTCCTGGCAGTAAACATCTTTCAAAAGGGATAGAATTGATATTAAATATGGACATGTTTAAAAGTAAATACAGCAGAGACTTCCATTCAGCTCCAATTCTATAAAGAAATGGGAAGTTATAGCTCCTGAACTTAATAACAAGAAAACCTGGACAAACTGAGAATCAATTACTGTTCTTTGACCAATAAGAGAACGGAGATTATTGAATAAGCTGCCACCCTGAAATATGGAAAGACAGGCAAAGTCATAAAGATACCATCAATTGAGAGCTGCATATCTAAGGTAGAAGCCAGTGGAGCCATAAAATGGTAGGAACTCATAAAGGGTAATTTTTAATGAATTGCAGGAGGTTGAGTGTGGACTGCAGTGAGAATGAGAAACTCTTGGTGGCCACAGTCATAGGAGGACATCCTCACTTTCATGGACTCATCCTCCAGGTGCTCCTCCAAGTTCCCAAAGTGTCTTGAGGCTCTGAGAGGGGGGAGAGGAAGAGTAATATTGTAAATCATTCCCAAAACTTTCTCCATAAAGAAGCCTACTCTTCAGAGGTAAGAAATTTGCCAAAGCACAATTCTGAAGTTTCATCCCTGCTGGGGGAAAGGAATTCCTCCCTATTCCATGCCTCTTCAACCTTTTAATCTTAGTGAAGCAGGGAGAGAACACAGTCAGCAAGGAAAATATTAAAAGGCTGAAGCCAGGAGAGGAAGTAGGAGTTGGAGGTAGGGGTGGAGGGGCTGAAGGGAGTTACACCACTGGAGAAATGTTCATAAAAGTCACAGAGCCAAGACACAAGCACAGTAAAAAAAAACTAAGATTGATCAGCTTTAGCTTAAATCATGCAGAAGAAAATAAATAATAAAAACTAGAGCAAAAATCAGTGAAACTGAGAGACGGAGTGGCCACAATGACAGAGTAGGAAGACCCTGAGCTAACCTCGTCCTACAGGCACACCAAAATTACAACTATTGCAGAGTAACTATTGCAGCATTGTTTACAATAGCCAAGATATGGAAGCAGCCCAAATGACCATCAATAAATTAATGGGTAAAAAAGATATATATATATATATATACATATATATCTTATTATATATATACACACACATATATACTTATATATATATATAATGGAGTATTACTCAGCCATAATAAAGAATGAAATCTTGCCATTTGTGACAACATGGATGGACCTAGATGGTATTATGTTAAGTGAAATAAGTTTGACAGAGAAAAACAAATACTGTATGATTTCACTTATATGTGAAATCTAAAAAACAAAACAAATGAGCATTCATAACAAAATGGAAACAGAGTTATAGACACAGAGACCAAACAAGTGGTTGCCAGAAAGGAGAGGTGTTGGTGGAGGAAATAAACAGGTGAAGGAGATTTAGAAGTACAAGCTTCCAGCAATCCCACTCCTGGGCATATATACAGATGTATATCTATAATATAGCACATATCTATAATTTGAAAAGATACTTGCACCTCTATGTTCAGAGAAGTACTATTTACAATAGCCAAGACATGGAAACAACCTAAATGCCTATCAACAGATCAATGGATAAAGAAGATGTGGTACATATACACAATGGAATGCTACCCAGCCATAAAAAAGATTGAAATAATGCCCTTTGCAGCAACATGGATGGACCTAGTAAGCCAAAGACAAATACCATAAGGTATCACTTATATGCAGAATCTAAAATATGACACAAATGAGCTTATCTACTAAACAGAAACAGGCTCACAGACATAGAGAACAGACTTGTAGTTGCCAAGGCGGATGGAGGGTGGGAGAGGGGTGGATTGGGAGTTTGGGATTAGCAGATGCAAACTTTTATATATAGAATGGGTAAACAAGGTCCTGCTATAAAGGACAGGGAACTATATTCAATATCCTATAATAAACTGTAATGTAAAAGAATATAGGGTGGGAAGGAGGTTCAAGAGGGAAGGGATATGGGGATATATGTATACATATACCTGATTAACCTTGTTGTGTGGCAGAAACTAACACAACATCATAAAGTGATTATACTCCAATAAAGATGTGAAAAAAATGAATATGAAAAAGATTATATATATATATGCATAACTGAGTCACTTTGCTGTACAGCAGAAATTAACACAACATTGTAAATCAACTATACTTTAATCAAATTAAAAAGAAAAAACTTCCAGTTGAAAAATAAGTGATTCATGGGTATGAAATGTACAGTGTGGGGAATATAGTATATAACTATGTAATATCTTTGGATGGTGACTTATCTTACCTAGACTTATCATGGTGATCATTTTGAAATGTATAGAAATACCAAATCACTATGTTGTGTAACAGGAACTTACATAGTGTTGTAGGTCAATTATATTTCAATAACAAATAAACAAACTCACAGAAAAAGAGATCAAATTTATGGTTACCAGAGGTGGTGTGTGGGGAGAGGAAGAACTGTATGAAGATAGTCAATTGTACAAGCTTCCAGTTATAAGATAAATAGGTACTAGGGATGTAATGTACAATATGAGAAATATAATTAATAGCTACTGTATGTTACATATAAAAGTTGTAAAAATAGTAAATCCTAAGAGTTCTCTTTTTTTAGGAATATTTTTTTCTATTTCTTTAATTTTGTATCTATATGAGATGATACACGTTCATGAAACTTACTGTGGTAATCATTTCATTATGCATGTAAGTCAGATTATTATGCTATACACCTAAGCTCATACAATGCTATATATCAATTATATCTCAATAAAACTGAAAGAAAAGAGAAAATCTAAATTTTTTTAAATTAAAAAAGAAACGAAATTGAAAATAGGGAACCAATTTATAAAATTAACAAAACAAAATCTAGGTTTTTGAAAAGATCAGTAAAATTAATAAACCATTAGCCATGCTAATGAAGAATATAGAGAGAAGACATAAATTACCAATATAAGAAATGAAAAAGGAATTTAAATGGATAATAAAGTAACACTATGTACAAATCCAGGGCCACAAATTTTATTACTTAGTTGAAATGGACCAATTCTTTGAAAGATACAAAATACCAAAACTTACAAAAAATTGATAACCTAAATAAGCACATATTCAACTGAGAATTAAATCAATAATTAATGACATTCCAAAAAAGAAAGCATCAAGCCTAGATGGCTTTCACTCATTAAATCTACCAAATATTTAATAAAGAAATAATACCGGGGGTGCTGGGAAGATGGCAGAAGAGTAAGACTCGGAGATCACCTTCCTGCCCACAGATACACCAGAAATACATCTACACGTGGAGCAACTCCTACAGAACACCTACTGAATGCTGGCAGAGGACCTCAGACCTCCCCAAAGGCAAGAAACTCCCCACGTACCTGGGTAGGGCTAAAGAAAAACAAAAGAAGAAACAGAGACAAAAAAAAATAGGGACAGCACCTGCACCAGTGGGAGGGAGCTGTGAAGGAGGAGGCGGAGAGGGGAGCTTCGGGGTGGCGGAGGAGAGCACAGCAACAGGGGTGCGGAGGGCAAAGCGGGAAATTCCCGCATAGAGGATTGGTGCCGACCGGCACTCACCAGCCCTAGAGGCTTGTCTGCTCACCCGCCAGGGCGGGCGGGGCTGCGAGCTGAGCCTCGGGCTTTGGTCGGAGCACAGGGAGAGGACTGGGCTTGGCTGCGTGAACACACAGCCTGAAGGGGTTAGTGCACCATGGCTAGCCGGGAGGGAGTCCGGGAAAAGGTCTGGAGCTGCCGAAGAGGCAAGAGACTTTTTCTTCCCTCTTTGTTTCCTGGTGCGCGAGGAAAGGGGTTTAAGAGCACTGCTTAAAGGAACTCCAGAGACGGGCGCAAGCCGCGGCTAAAAGCGCGGACCCCAGAGACGGGCGGGAGACGCTAAGGCTGCTGCTGCCGCCACCAAGGGGCCTGTGTGTGAGCACAGGTCACTATCCACACCCCTCTTCTGGGGAGCCTGTGCAGCCCGCCACTGCCAGGTTCTGGGATCCAGGGACAACTTCCCCGGGAGAACGCACGGCGGGCCTCACGCTGGTGCAACGTCACGCTGGCCTCTGCCGCCGCAGGCCTGCCCCGCACGCCGTGCCCCTCCCTCCCCCCGGCCTGAGTGCGCCAGAGGCCCCGAATCAGCGGCTCCTTTAACCCCGTCCTGTCTGAGCAAAAAACAGACGCCCTCCAGTGACCTACACACAGAGGCGGGGCCAAATCCAAAGTTGAGCCCCTGTGAGTTATGAGAACAAAGAAGAAAAAGGGAAATCTCTCCCAGCAGCCTCAGAAACAGCGGAATAAAGCTCCACAATCAAATTGATGTACCCTGCATCTGCGGAATACATGAATAGACAACGAGTCATCCCAAATTGAGGAGGTGGACCTCGAGAGCAAGATCTATGATTTTTTCCCCTTTTCCTCTTTTTGTGAGTGTGTATGTGTACGCTTCTGTGTGAGATTTTGTCTGTATAGCTTTGCTTCCATTTGTCCTAGGGTTCTATCTGTCCATTGTTTTTTTTGGTGTTGTTTTTTAATTTTTTTCTTAATAATTAATTTTAATTTTAATAACTTTATTATACCTTACCTTCCTTTCTTTCTTTCTTTCTTTCTTTGTTTGTTTCTTTCTTTCTTTCTTTCTTTCTTTTTCTTTCCTTCCTTCCTTCCTTCCTTCCTTTAGACAACGAATCATCCCAAATTGAGGAGGTGGACTTTGAGAGCAAGATTTATGATTTTTTCCCCTTTTCCCCTTTTTGTGAGGGTGTATGTGTATGCTTCTGTGTAAGATTTTGTCTATATAGCTTTGCTTCCACCATTTGTCCTAAGGTTCTATCCATCCCTTTTTTGTTTTTTCTAAATAATTATTTTTTAATTTAATAACTTTATTATACTCTATTTTATTTTACTGTATCTTCTTTCTTTCTTTCTTTTTTCCTTCCTTCCATCCTTCCTTCCTTCCTCCCTCTCTCCATCCCTCCCTCCTTTCTTTCCTTCTTGCCTTCTTTCCTTCTTTTCTTCTTTCTTTCTTTCTTTCCTCCTTCCTTTCTTCCTTCCTTCCTTCCTTCCTTCCTTCCTTCCTTCCTTCCCTCCTTTCTTTCTTTCTTTCTTTCTTTCTTTCTTTCTTTCTTTCTTTCTTTCTTTCTTTCTTTCTTCCTACTTCTACTAATTCTCTCTACTTTTTCTCCCTTTTATTCAGAGCCGTGTGGATGAAAGGCTCTTGGTGCTTCAGTCAGGAGTCAGTGCTCTGCCTCTGAGGTGGGAGAGCCAACTTCAGGACACTGGTCAACAAGAGACCTCCCAGCTACACATAATATCAAATGGTGAAAATCTCCCAGAGACCTCCATCTTAACACCAGCACCCAGCTTCACTCAACGACCAGCAAGCTACAGTGCTGGACAACCTATGCCAAACAAAAAGCAAAACAAGAACACAGCCCTACCCATTAGCAGAGAGGCTGCCCAAAATCATAATAAGTCCACAGACACCCCAAAACACACCACCAGACGTGGACCTGCCCACTAGAGAGACAAGATCCAGCCCCATCCACCACAACACAGGCACTAGTCCCCTCCACAAGAAAGCCTACACAACCCACTGAAGCAACCTTAGCCACTGGAGACAGACATCAAAAACAACGGGAATTACGAACCTGCAGCCTGCAAAAAGGAGACCCCAAACACAGTAAGATAAGCAAAATGAGAAGATAGAAAAACACACAGCAGATGAAGGAGCAAGATAAAAATGCACGAGACCTAACAAATGAAGAGGAAATAGGCAGTCTACCTGAAAAAGAATTCAGAATAATGATAGTAAAGATGATCCAAAATCTTGGAAATAGAATGGACAAAATTCAAGAAACATTTAACAAGGACCTAGAAGAAATAAAGATGAAACAAGCAATGATGAACAACACAATAAATGAAATTAAAAATACTCTAGAAGGGATCAATAGCAGAATAACTGAGGCAGAAGAACAAATAAGTGACTGGAAGATAAAATACTGGAAATAACTACTGCAGAGCAGAATAAAGAAAAAAGAATGAAAAGAACTGAGGACAGTCTCAGAGACCTCTGGGACAACATTAAATGCACCAACATTCGAATTATAGGGGTTCCAGAAGAAGAAGAGGTAAAGAAAGGGACTGAGAAAATATCTGAAGAGATTATAGTTGAAAACTTCCCTAATATGGGAAAGGAAATAGTTAATCAAGTCCAGGAAGCACAGAGAGTCCCATGCAGGATAAATGCAAGGAGAAATACGCCAAGACACATATTAATCAAACTGTTAAAAATTAAATACAAAGAAAGCATATTAAAAGCAGCAAGGGAAAAACAACAAATAACACATAAGGGAATCCACATAAGGTTAACAACTGATCTCTCAGCAGAAACTCTGCAAGCCAGAAGTGAGTGGCAGGACATATTTAAAGTGATGAAGGAGAAAAACCTGCAACCAAGATTACTCTACCCAGCAAGGATCTCATTCAGATTTGATGGAGAAATTAAAACCTTTACAGACAATCAAAAGCTGAGAGAGTTCAGCACCACCAAACCAGCTTTACAACAAATGCTAAGGAACTTCTATAGGCAAGAAACACAAGAGAAGGAAAAGACCTATAATAAGGAACCCAAAACAATTAAGAAAATGGGAATGGGAACATACATATCGATAATTACCTTAAATGTAAATGGACTAAATGCTCCCATCAAAAGACACAGATTGGCTGAATGGATACAAAAACAAGACCCATATATATGCTGTCTACAAGAGACCCACTTCAGACCTAGAGACACATACAGACTGAAAGTAAGGGGATGGAAAAAGATATTCCATGCAAATGTAAACCAAAAGAAAGCTGGAGTAGCAATTCTCATATCAGACAAAATAGACTTTAAAATAATGACTATTAGAAGAGACAAAGAAGGACACTACATAATGATCAAGGGATTGATCCAAGAGGAAGATATAACAATTATAAATATTTATGCACCCAACATAGGAGCACCTCAATACATAAGGCAACTACTAACAGCCATAAAAGGGGAAATTGACAGTAACGCATTCATAGTAGGGGACTTTAACACCCCACTTGCACCAATGGACAGATCATCCAAAATGAAAATAAAGAAGGAAACACAAGCTTTAAATGATACATTAAACAAGATGGACTTAATTGATATTGATAGGACACTCCATCAAAAAACAACAGAATACACATTTTCCTCAAGTGCTCATGGAACATTCTCCAGGATAGATCATACCCTGGGTCACAAATCAAGCCTTGGTAAATTTAAGAAAATTGAAATTGTATCAAGTATCTTTTCCGACCACAACACCATGAGACTAGATATCAATTACAGGAAAAGATCTGTAAAAAATACAAACACATGGAGGCTAAACAACACACTACTTAATAACGAAGTGATCACTGAAGAAATCAAAGAGGAAATTAAAAAAATACCTAGAAACCAATGACAATGGAGACACAATGACCCAAAACCTGTGGAGTGCAGCAAAAGCAGTTATAAGAGGGAAGTTTATAGCAATACAAGCCCACATTAAGAAGCAGGAAACATCTCGAATAAACAACCTAACCTTGCACCTCAAGCAATTAGAGAAAGAAGAACAAAAAAACCCCCAAAGTTAACAGAAGGAAAGAAATCATAAAAATCAGACCAGGAATAAATGAAAAAGAAATGAAGGAAACAATAGAAAAGATCAGTAAAACTAAGAGCTGGTTCTTTGAGAAGATAAACAAAATAGAAAAACCATTAGCCAGACTCATCAAGAAAAAAAGAAAGAAGGCTCAAATCATTAGAATTAGAAATGAAAAAGGAGAACAACTGAAACTGCAGAAATACAAAAGATCATGAGAGATTGCTACAAGCAACTCTATGCCAATAAAATGGAAAACCTGGAAGAAATGGACAAATTCTTAGAAATGCACAAGCTGCCAAGACTGAACCAGGAAGAAATAGAAAATATGAACAGACCAATCACAAGCACTGAAATTGAAACTGTGATTAAAAATCTTCCAACAAACAAAAGCCCAGGACCAGATGGCTTCACAGGCGAATTCTATCAAACATTTAGAGAAGAACTAAGAACTATCCTTCTCAAACTCTTCCAAAATACAGCAGAGGGAGGAACACTCCCAAATTCCTTCTACGAGGCCACCATCACCTTGATACCAAAACCAGACAAGGATGTCACAAAGAAAGAAAACTACAGGCCAATATCACTGATGAACATAGATGCAAAAATCCTCAACAAAATACTAACAAACAGAAGCCAACAGCACATTAAAAGGATCATACACCATGATCAAGTGGGGTTTATTCCAGGAATGCAAGGATTCTCCAGTATACGCAAATCTATCAGTGTGATACACCATATTAACCAATTGAAGGAGAAAAAAACATATGATCATCTCAATAGATGCAGAGAAAGCTTTTGACAAAATTCAACACCAATTTATGATAAAATCCTTGCAGAAAGTAGGCATAGAGGGAACTTTCCTCAAATAATAAAGGCCATATATGACAAGCCCATAGCCAACATCATCCTCAATGGTGAAAAACTGAAAGCATTTCCACTAAGATCAGGAACAAGACAAGGTTGCCCACTCTCTCCACTCTTATTTGACATAGTTTTGGAAGTTTTAGCCACAGCAATCAGAGAAGAAAAGGAAATAAAAGAAATCCAAATTGGAAAAGAAGAAGTAAAGCTGTCACTGTTTGCAGATGACATGATCCTATACATAGAGAATCCTAAAGATGCTACCAGAAAACTACTAGAGCTAATCAATGAATTTGGTAAAGTGGCAGGATACAAAATTAATGCACAGAAATCTCTGGCATTCCTATATACTAATGATGAAAAATCTGAAAGTGAAATCAAGAAAACACTCCCATTTACCATTGAAACAAAAAGAATAAAATATCTAGGAATAAACCTACCTAAGGAGACAAAAGACCTGTATGCAGAAAATTATAAGACACTGATGAAAGAAATTAAAGATGATACAAACAGATGGAGAGATATACCATGTTCTTGGATTGGAAGAATCAACATTGTGAAAATGACTCTACTACCCAAAGCAATCTATAGATTCAATGCAATCCCTATCAAACTACCACTGGCATTTTTCACAGAACTAGAACAAAAAATTTCGCAATTTGCATGGAAACACAAAAGACCCCGAATAGCCAAAGCAATCTTGAGAACAAAAGAAGGAACTGGAGGAATCAGGCTCCCTGACTTCAGACTATACTACAAAGCTACAGTTATCAAGACGGTATGGTACTGGCACAAAAACAGAAAGATATATCAATGGAACAGGATAGAAAGTCCAGAGATAAACCCACGCACATATGGACACCTTATCTTTGATAAAGGTGGCAGGAATGTACAGTGGAGAAAGGACAGCCTCTTCAATAAGTGGTGCTGGGAAAAGTGGACAGGTACATGTAAAAGTATGAGATTAGATCACTCCCTAACACCATACACAAAAATAAACTCAAAATGGATTAAAGACCTAAATGTAAGGCCAGAAACTATCAAACTCTTAGAGGAAAACTTAGGCAGAACACTCTATGACATAAATCACAGCAAGATCCTTTCTGACCCACCTCCTAGAGTAATGGAAATAAAAACAAAAATAAACAAATGGGACCTAATGAAACTTCAAAGCTTTTGCACAGCAAAGGAAACCATAAACAAGACAAAAAGACAACCCTCAGAATGGGAGAAAATATTTGCAAATGAAGCAACCAACAAAGGATTAATCTCCAAATTTTACAAGCAGCTCATGCAGCTCAATAACAAAAAAACAAACAACCCAATCCAAATATGGGCAGAAGACCTAAATAGACATTTCTCCAAAGAAGATATACAGACTGCCAACAAACACATGAAAGAATGCTCAACATCATTAATCATTAGAGAAATGCAAATCAAAACTACAATGAGATATCATCTCACACTTGTCAGAATGGCCATCACCAAAAAATCTAGAAACAATAAATGCTGGAGAGGGTGTGGAGAAAAGGGAACACTCTTGCGCTACTGGTGGGAATGTGAATTGGTTCAGCCACTGTGGAGAGCAGTATGGAGTTTCCTTAAAAAACTACAAATAGAACTGCCATATGACCCAGCAATCCCACTACTGGGCATATACCCTGAGAAAACCAAAATTCAAAAAGAGTCATGTACCAAAATGTTCATTGCAGCTCTATTTACAATAGCCCGGAGATGGAAGCAACCAAAGTGTCCATCATCAGATGAATGGATAAAGAAGATGTGGCACATATATACAATGGAATATTACTCAGCCATAAAAAGAAATGAAATTGAGCTATTTGTAATGAGGTGAATACACCTAGAGTCTGTCATACAAAGTGAAGTAAGTCAGAAAGAGAAAGACAAATACCGTATGCTAACACATATATATGGAAATTAAGAAAAAAAAATGTCATGAAGAACCTAGGGGCAAGACAGGAATAAAGACACAAACTTACTCGACAACAGACTTGAGGATATGGGGAGGGGGGATGGTGGGATGTGACAGGGCTAGAGAGAGGCATGGACATATATACACTAACAAACGTAAGATAGATAGCTAGTGGGAAGCAGCCGCATGGCACAGGGATATCGGCTCGGTGCTTTGTGACCGCCTGGAGGGGTGGGATAGGGAGGATGGGAGGGAGGGATATGCGAGAGGGAAGAGATATGGGAACATGTGTATATGTATAACTGATTCACTTTGTTATAAAGCAGAAACGAACACACCATTGTAAAGCAATTATACCCCAATAAAGATGTTAAAAAAAAAAAAAAAGAAATAATACCAAGTCTCCACAATCGCCTCCAGAGGATAAAAATGGGCTAAATGCTCTCTAACTCATTCTATGAGGCCAGTATTACTTTAATACAAAATGAGATAAAAAACATTACAAGAAAAGAAAATGATAAACCAATATTTCTTATGAACATAGATAAATCCTCAAGGAAATATAAGCAAATCAAATCAAAGAAATTGATATATAAAAAGAATTATATACCATGACCAGGTGGGATTTATTCCAGGTATGGCAGGCTGGTTCAACATTTAAAAATCAGTCAATGTAGGGCTTCCCTGGTGGCGCAGTGGTTGGGAGTCCGCCTGCCGATGCAGGGGACACAGGTTCGTGCCCCGGTCTGGGAAGATCCCGCATGCCGCGGAGCGGCTGGGCCCGTGGGCCATGGCCGCTGGGCCTGCGCGTCCGGAACCTGTGCTCCGCAACAGGGGAGGCCGCAACAGTGAGAGGCCCGCGTACCGCAAAAAAAAAAAAAAAAAAATCAGTCAATGTAATCTTCCATATCAATAAAATAAAGAAGAAAAATCATATGATCATATGAATTAATACCAGCAAAAACACTTGACAAAACCCAACACCCGTTCATGATAAAAATATTCAGCAAACTATAAACAGGGGAAAATGTCCTCAACTTGATAAAGACCATCTACAAAACCTATATAGCTAACATAATACTTAATGGTGAGAAACAGGATAATTTTCTCCTAAGATTGGGAACAAGGCAAGGATGTCCTCTCTCTCTTCTATTATATCTCATGATGGTTTTAATATGCATTTCTCTAAAGGTTAGTATTGTTAAACATATTTTCATGTGTTTATTTGCCATTTATATGTCTTCTTGGATGAAGTGTTCTGTTCTTTCACCCACTTTCTAATCAGATTTTTTGGTTTTTTACTCTTGAGTTTAGAGAGTTTCATGTATATTCTTAAAGTAATTATTTACCAAATATATTATTTGAAAATATTTTCTCCCATTTGGTGGCTTGCCTTTTCATTGTCTTAACAGGGTCATTCACAGAGCAAAGGTTTTTAATTTTGAGGAAGTCCAATTTATCAATTTTTTTATGGATTATGCCTTTGATATCATGCCTAAGAATTTGTCAACTAACACGAAGTCATAAAGATTTTCTACTATATTGTCTTCTAAAAGTTTTGTAGTTTTTTCTTACACTTAGGTCATAATCATCCATTTTGAGTTCAGTTTTCCATAATATGTGAGGATAGGCCAAGTGTTATTCTTTTGGCTATTGACATCCAATTATTCCAACACCATTCCTTAAAAAGACTGTCTTTCCTCCATTGAATTACTTTGCATCTTTGTCAAAAACTGTAACTTCAGTTTAACATATAGAATCTTAATAAGTGTTCAATTTAAAATACAGGTCCAAAGCAAGTATGTGGCATATTGGAATATTCAAGAGAACTTTGGTTTGTTACATTTAAAAGAATATTTTCAGGGGAAGGGAAATTATATTTTTCTTACTTTTTTTCCTTTTCTTTTTTCCTTTTGTTCAGTTTTAGTGAGATACGTCATGTCCTATTAACAAACAGGAATTATAAACATTTAAGGTGTACAACTTGATGATTTGATAGGTCCTCGAAAGTTTTGTTAATCAGATAATTGACTAAAGGGAAATTAATCATATTAAATGTATAAATTCAGTTTAAAATGTTAAAAAGTGATTAACTAAATGTGTAAATGATACCAAATACTATTAAAGTCCCCTCAAAGTGATTGCTAAAATTTTCTAGACATATCAATAGAATATTCACAAAAGCTGTAATTACCTACTTAAAGATGAAGTTATGTCATTTGAATTTATAAGTTTGGTAAACTGAATTTTAAAAACAAAAGTAACATCTATTAGAACATCTAATATTAAAAAAAATTATGACAGTACCAAATTCTCGAGATGATGCAGAGAAACTGAATTCTTCATATATTGCTATTGGGAATGTAAAATAATACAACCACTCTGGAGAAGAGCTTGGCAGTCACTTAAAAACTAAATATGCATTTACCATATGACGCAGCAATTCTACCCTTGCATGTTTATCCAAAAGAAATGAAAACTTAGGTTCATGTAAAAACTTGAATACAAATGCTCATAGCATGTTTATCTGTAGTAGCGAAAAACTGGAAACAATCCAAATGTCCTTCAACCGATGACTGGTTAAACAAGTTGTGATACATCCATACCATGGAATACTACCTAACATCAAAAAAGGAATGAACTATTGATAGATGCAACAACTTGGATGAATCTCAAGGGAATTTTGCTGAGTTTTAAAAAAAGTCAACCATAAAAGATTACATGTAGCAAATTTTCATTCATATAACATTATGGAAATGACAAAATTATAGAGATGTAGAACAGATTAGTAGTTGCCAAGAGTTAGGGACTGGGAGCATGAGTAGACAGGGAGACAATATAGGTGGCAGCATGGAGAATCCTTACAGTCTTGGAACTGTCTGTATCTTGACGTGGTGGCAGTCACACAAATCAACACATGTGATACGACCGCATAGAACTATATACACACACATGCCAATGAGTGCATGTAAAACGTGAAATTTGAGTAAGATCAAAAGATTGTATCAATATCAACATCCTGTTGTCTTATTGAATTCTAGATTTACAAGATGTTAAGACTGACAGAGACCGGGTGAAGTATACGCAGAATTTCTCTGTATTATTCCTTAGAACTGCATGTGAATATACAATTAAAGTTTTAAAAATATAATTAAAAAGAAAAGTAAATCTCTGAAAAGTCCCTTCTGTATACACACAAACACACATACACACATGGGGCATCAAAAGAAAAAAAAAACCCGTACACTAGCATAAAAACTACAGAAATTATTTAGAACAATGGATAAAAATATATTATTCATGGGCTTCCCTGGTGGCGCAGTGGTTGAGAGTCTGCCTGCCGATGCAGGGGACACGGGTTCGTGCCCCGGTCCAGGAAGATCCCACATGCTGCGGAGTGGCTGGGTCCGTGAGCCATGGCCGCTGAGCCTGCGCGTCCGGAGCCTGTACTCCGAAACGGGAGAGGCCACAGCAGTGAGAGGCCCGCGTACCACAAAAAAAGAAAAAAAAGAAAAGAAAAGAAAAGAAAAAAAAATATATATATATATATATGTATATATATATTATTCATTTAATAGATTATATCCGCTACTGCTGTCACTGTTACTACTATTGCTGTAATGCCTGATACTCTTCCTTCAGATATCTTCATGGCTAACTTCCTCACTTTATTTAAGTATGAGAACTTTAACACAGAAAACATCACTTCTTTGACCAACCTATCTCAAATAACCCCGCCCTGTCTTTCCACCCTTTATTGTTCCCCATTCCATCCCTTTTTCCTGATTTACTTTTCTTCTTAGCACTTGTGATCAAATGAAATATTGCATATATATGTGTTTACTTGTTTATTCTCAATCCCCCTCCTCCTCCTACAGAAGGCAAGCTCTACAAGAGCAGGGTTTCGTCTGGTTTTGCTCACTCTTGTGTTCCCAGTTCTTACAAAGTGCGTGATATGGTAGAGGCTCAGGGACTATTTATTATATAAGCAAATGTTGCAATAAACTGATGAGTGAATGCTGATGTTAAATATAATGATGCAAAAGTTAGTTTTTCTCTATTTTTAAGTAACAGCTTCTGATGTATGAGAATGCTAGAGAAGATGTCTTAGAAATCTCTTACCAAATTTTTATTAAAATACTCATAAAACTATTTGAAAAGAATCTCCTATGCACTTCAATGACAAAAAAAATAAGGTAATGCTGCTTTCTTCTAGAATTTGACACAATTTTCCTTATGCCTTATTCATGAATTAGAACCCCTTTTGGAACCTGCTCTCTCTCTTTTTTTTTTTGCGGTACGCGGGTCTCTCACTGTTGTGGCCTCTCCCGTTGTGGAGCACAGGCTCTGGACGTGCAGGCTCAGTGGCCATGGCTCATGCGCCCAGCCGCTCTGCGGCATGTGGGATCTTCCTGGACCAGGGCACGAATCCGTGTCCCCTGAATCGGCAGGCAGGCTCTCAACCACAGCACCACCAGGGAAGCCCAGGTCCTTTAATTTTAACAAACTGTCTCAAACTCATAAATAGCACAGAGAAGCCTGACAGGTCCTAAATGGTCACTTCAATTTATTTTAGTCATTAAAAATAAACTTCTAAGTAATGAAAACAAGAAAAGATAACTCAATCAGGAATTGAAACTTCAAGATCTTCTGGAGCCCCTACTACTTTTATGCCTTGGTCAGTGTACTTCCTGAGCTTCTGTTCCTTCATCTGAAATTGGAATAATAAATAATAGCTGTTTTACTTCTTCAACAGGATGGTATCATAAGCAGATAATTTGTTTACTACAAATATTATAGCAACATAAGCTAGTCTTATTATAACAATTAGATATTTCCTAAATAGAAACATTCCAATGTATTCTGTTTTCTTCTTAATATGTGTGAATTGCTTTGCTCTTGGAAATGGGTGGAATGATCAGTAGTGAAATAATCAGAAGTGAAAACCAAAGTCAAAATTTACTGTTACAACTGACTCATTCAGGCTTATCAGAATATCCACCAAGCATTAAAAAACAAAACAAAACAAATTACCTGTTAACATTTGAAAAAAAAAAAAAAGACAACTTGTGAGAGTTTTTCTTTTTTAACCAAAATTAGTAAACATGAGACGTAAGTTATCTGAAAACAAAAGCACCTCAAAGCTTTTCTTTTAATGAGCATAAAAGACATTGCTGAGGTTAGATACTTCAAAAACTATTGAAATGAGTTTAGTGTTAAAAGAAGTTTTTCTTTGAAGATTACTGCTTTTATTCAGATTCAGATGAAATTGTTTATTTTAGTTAGACAATGAATTTCTTCCTTAAGAGTAATTTCCCTGTGAAGTAATTTTTATCTGTGGCAATTTATACCTAATGTTAGAACAGAATGATAACAGAGGCAATTTGTTCTAGGTTTTCCTGGCGTGGTTCCCTCAAGCTGGGAGTCCTTGAATGCCCAATAAAGTGCTAGGGTAACTGAGGGCAGAAGAAGTAAAAGCTTGAACCCTGCTGCCTGCAACTCCATCCCTTTTCCATTTCCCTATCTCCCTCCCTCCCCATCTGCTCCCTAATAGCGCTGCTCTAGGTACAGATATGAGCATTGCAGTAAGTGTTAAGGTGTATAATTCTTCCTTAAGGATGAACCTCCATTCTAAGGGGTCTTCAATTCATTGGAGAGCAAATGTTTTGGGGCAAAGTGGCCTCTGGAGCTCCCTGCCTGTTAAAATCTCACTCCCCCACACCCCACTGCCCCTTGGCACGTAGACCATTCAGTCAGCAAATAGATTTGCCTTGTTTACAGCGCTCACTCACAAGGCATCAGCCCTGCCTTTCCTGCGTTCTCATCTTGATTTACGCAGACATCTTTGTAAAACATCATAACAAAACAAAGTAGAATTTTTATTCAGGTAGATTTAAACAAAGCAAATATTGAAAGCTGATAATGGTATACCCCCAAATATTTCCTAATAATATTTCCTAATAATGGGGAAATTATATTATATATAATATGTGTAAATATACATATACACACATACATATACATATCTTTAGAAGATATATATATATCTTCAGATAAAGATTAATAAATAATTTTGAAATGAGAGTTAAATAACAATAGTATTAGTAATGAAGTATGATAGTTCAATTGAACATGGAAATGTTTAGAGTGGTTTTGACAGAATTATACAATTTTAGTATTAAAAAGTCATTCAAAATTATCATCACATCTTGCACATGAGGACCCTGAATGATGAAAATCAGAACAAGAGTTGAGGTCTCTTCACTCCTGGCCCATCGCCTGTATGTGTGTGTGTGTGTGTGTGTGTGTGTGTGTGTGTGTGTGTATGTGTTTTACACAAGATCACACACCTCTTAGGTTTTATTATAAATCTTATTGGGAAATATTTGTTGAAATTGTCAATCTGAGACCTAACTGGGCCATTGTAACTCCCTTAAGAATCAAGAGAGATGAACAAGAGCGAAGGCGCCTGGTTCCTTCCTCCTGCTGACTGCATCTTCCCCATAGTATAACTGCTGACACCCATCTTGGTCCCTTCACCACCTCAGGAGTCTCAGCTCAGAGTTTTGACAGGAACTAGAGGACCCCATTTTCCCTTCAAGTTGTAGCACTAACTACTCTAGCCGCCTAATTACTGGGTGTGCTTCACTGCTTTACTCCCTGTCCCTCAACCACTGTATCCCCTAAGTCTGGCTAAGCATATAGGCCTTGGCCCCTGTGTTCTGGAATCAGCCAAATAAGTTTCTCCACAGAAAAAACAAACCTCAGCTTCTCATTAGTGGTCCCACTGCCATTCCCATACATAATGCAGCTTCTTAGAGTAACTGGGCCAAGTGCCACCTAAACACCATAATTGTCATCTCGCAGGGGCAGGGGACCTCTGTGCTGCTGCCCACATGTTGCTACTCCACCCAGGGATTGAGACACTCCTGGTACTTCAGACTAGAGATACCCACTAAACAGGAAACTTTGGGTCCTGAGGGAGATTCATCTTTAAACCCTGAGGAGAAGCCCAAGTCTCCAAGGCAATTTGATTTTCCCTCCTGATATAAGAGACATGGCCCAATACAAAACAGAGGCCCTATGAAAGGCCATCACCCTGAGGGAACTTAAATTCTTCAACTCAGAATTCCACCTTACTCTTCTCCCCTCCCCCACCCGCCTTCCGCTCAGCCCTGGAGCCCAAGGAATAGTCTAATAAATGAATATTTACAAATCTCTTTGTTCAACTAAGTTCTTCATGTGATAATGGTATAAAATTGGCTTCAGGAATAATAAACAGCCATTTTAAGTAAATATATTTTTTCATTTATATGTCAGATGTATTTTGATATCTCTTTTCATTATTTACTTATGTATTCAGAAATTTTGCACAAATAATATGAAGTTATACATTGGGAAAACTAAGAGAAATTAAACCTAAAACTATAACCACATTTAATTTGTTACCAGGGGAAATAAAGGAAATCAAGTCGTAGGAATAAAATCCCCTGAATTTAAACTCCAACTCTACCTAAACTTTGCTTGCTCTGTGACCTGGGCAAGCTATTTAACTTAACCGAACCTAGCTGTTGTCAAGTGTAAAGTGGAGATAATAATAGTACCTACTGCACGGAGTTGTTCTGTAAATAAGTTGGTGCATGAAAAATACATAGCACACTATCTGGCATGCATGAGCTTGTAGGAAATGTGCACTACATTTCTAAAAAGAGCATGGAGGCGAGTATTTCAATTATAAAGAAAAGGCTGTTAACTAAACAATCCAAATGTCCTTCAGTGCTTGAATGATTTAAAAAGTTGTGGTCCATCATATGGAATACTACTCAGCAATAAAAAAGAATAAACTATTGATAGAAACAACAATGTGATTGATCTCGAAGGAATAATGCTGAGTAAAAAAGCCAATCACATAGTCTTACATACTGTATGATTCCACTTACGTGACATTCTTGAAATGACAAAATAATAAAAATGGAGAAAAGACTAGAGCTTTCCAAAGGATAGGGGAGGACAAGGAAGTAAAGTGATTTTGGCTATAAAAAGATAGCAAAAGAGATCCTTGTGATGTGAATATTCTGTATCATGACTGTGGTGGTGGTCGCACAAATCTACAGATAAGATAAAACTGTGGAGAACTAAATACACACATTGTCACACAAATGAGTGCATGTAAGATTGATGAGATCTTAATAAGTTCTGTAGATTGTATCAATGTCAATTTCCTGGTTGCAATATTGTACCGTAATTATGCAAGACGTTGCCTTTGGGGGAAATTGAGTGAAAAGTCCATGGAGTCTTTGTATTATTTTGTGGAACTGTATGTGAATCTGCAGTTATCTCAAAACAAAAAGTTTAAAAAATGAAAAATGCTAGGCTTCCCTGGTGGCGCAGTGGTTGAGAGTCCGCCTGCTGATGCAGGGGACACGGGTTCATGCCCTGGTCCGGGAGGATCCCACATGTCACGGAGCGGCTGGGCCTGTGAGCCGTGGCCGCTGAGCCTGCACATCCAGAGCCTGTGCTCTGCAACGGGAAAGGCCACAACAGTGAGAGGCCCGCGTATCACACACACAAAAAAAATAATAAAATAAAATAAAAATGAAAAATGCTAAAATAATTTTCTGGGGCTCCCCTTTGGTCTTTTGTTATTCAAAAAGGACACCTAAGAAAAATCTCCAAATTAAAAAAAATGGATTGGTAAAAGTTTATTTTAAAGTTATTGAAAATCCTTTAAAAATATAAGCTTAGGAGTGATAGGTAAATAGATGACTTTGTCAACTATACTTTTCTTTTGAAAAGGAAGGAGTAAAATCAGTCATTCATTGACAATTTACTTGCAATACTACATAGATTGAGTTTTGTTAGTTATTGCTGACTTTTCTTATTTTCGGCCACCAAGTCCAAAAATAGCACATCCTAGACTTCTCACATCTATTATCTAGGTGTCTAAGATCAGTTCTGCTTGGGAACTTTACACACACACACACACACACACACACACACACACACACACACACACACACACACAAATAAAGGGAAGTCAGCCAGAAGTTAGGAGGAAGTGGGAGCAGGAAACAGATTTTGTTTGTAGATGTCTTTCCTGCCCTTCCCACCTCATTTACTTTTAATGTAATTTCTTCTTTGGTCTTCACTTCCCCAAGTTATTTACCAGCTTCTAAGCCTGGGTGGTGTAAGTCATCGGGGAAGGAAATGCTGGCTACTGATGTTTATCTGAGTAGCATCAGCCAGGCTGAAGTAACATGTACCCCTGTCCTGTGAGTATTCTAGAGAGCCTGGCATTTGCCTCAGTGCTGTTTGCTGGACAACTTCTATTCCCTTGCTGCTGTGATGTTCTGCATTATTAAACATTCACCCATTTGTTTACAAGTTTTCCATCTCATCTATGACAACAGCAAAAGATCTCTGTATGTCCCTATCTCCCGCAAGTCCCTTATTCAAGCAGTCATAGACAGGCTGGTGCCATGAAACCCTCAAAGTCTCCACTGCCAACATCTCATTGACAATAACAAACTGTGTACATCACTGTTGAAAAACAGGAGGAAATGTGCTGTTAGCTTAGAAAGAAGAAATCACTGTCCTAACTTTTCAACTTTCAATTCGTGGAATTCAAAATGCCTACTAGAACAGGGTTTTTCAAACTACTTGAATTGAAGAACAACTTGCAGACTGATACATCTGTAAAATTCAATAAAATAAATTATTGGAAAAGTGAAAAGGAAAAACATAAAGATATAAAAAAATACAGCCTCAAAATGTTACTACTAAATTAACCTAGAATTATTCTGTCAAATTGCTATAAAAATTCTCTCTCAATTTCTGTATTAATTTCAGTATAAATATTTTATAAGCCAGCACTGGTCCACCAACTACATTTTGAGTAGCACTGAACTAGAGGACATTCTGTCATCTGGTCATCCTTCCTCATTTCCTTAATCCTTTTCAATACTCACATTTAGACCACTCCTCTCCACTTTCTTTCCTCTGCTGCTGCTCTTGGCAAAGATAGACTATTTGAAAAAGCCCTCATATCTGCATGATCCTCCACATGTGCATATTGTCTCACTTAGTAAAAAAAAAATGCAGGTCCGGATTTATTAAGCTTGATGTTTGACCTTTACTCTCTCAATGGTTAAAAGGACTCTGTAAGGCAGTAATTATTTCAGGGAAATCAAAGTAAGTCAACTTGTAAGTTGCAGGACCAGACATTGAATCCGAATTTTTTTTCAAAACCTGAATGTTTTCTACAACATATCCATCTTCTACTATCATGTTCTAAGATGATTACTGTGCCTATGTAAATCAATTTGATGTGCATTTTCTAGCATAAAGAGCTCAGTATTTTTTTAGAGTTCCTTCCATTGCTATTTAATTATTCATTTATGTATTTCTTTTCTCCCCCAGAGAAAGCATACTCTCTTCGAAGGCAGAGGTTTTGCCTATTAACTTTTCATATTTTCCACAGCATCTAGCACAAGACATAAATCAACATTCAGTCAATATGAAATAAGGAAACAAGCATTAGTTATCTTATTGTTAGTTGAAAACATATATGCATAATATAATATTTTCAGAGAGAACTGAAATAATACTTCAAAGCAAAAACAATATTTTAAATACAGAAAGAAAAATATGACAACATAATTTTAATTCTCTTTGATGATTAAAAAGGCCTTCCAACATCTTAGAAATCAGTTTTTATTGCCTTGGCAAAATATATGTACCAGAGCAATTACAGTTATTTGCTTTTTCCTTAATTTGGACTATCATAGTTATTTAACAAAGCATTCTGGAGGACCCTAAAGACAGGGCTGAATTACCCCTGGTTAATAAGGACCCTTAGTCAATAACAAGAATACTCGAGCTGTTAGACCAACCTCAAGAAGCAACTGATGACCCAAGTTGGATAGTTTTACAATGTACACTGCCATCTTGGACTTGCTTCTAAGTTGACAGAATCTCTATATCTGCTTTAAAAGCTTTCTACTTTTTATTTTGCCAAAGCCTCTTTAAATATTGCCTATGCGTACTGAAGCTTTTTCAAACAAATCAGAGCTTTTTATATCTTTAAAGCAGCTGTGAAGACTTTACATTTTCACAAAGGGAATAAAAGATGGAGGCTGTAAAAAGTGGCTTATGGGAGTCTTTGTACTTACAAATAAAATGTCTTAATAAGCTTATTAATATATACAAAATAATGGGAAATGATAAAAACCACAAAAAATAATTTACTATCTTGACCAGTGTACTTATATCAATGGATTCTGTCTACTCCTGTGAAGAAAAAAAAATAAAATAATTAACACTAATGCTCTAAAATCTCACACATTAGAAAACGATATACTTATGTTCCTAATTTAGGTTCTAGGCACATTTTAATGGATCGGGTTGATATATAATTATATAATTTCAATTTTTTCTAATATTCTAGGCAAGCTTGAAAGTTACAAATTATAATATATACCAAAGGTAAGTAAGTTTGTAAAATTTATGATGAACCTATTATGTCTTATAAAACCCTCTTCATTCATAGTCTAAGTCCTGAATAATCATAAGGAACATATGTTTTTAAGAAAAGCATGCTATTTTGCTAGGTATTTAATTGCATAGTAGGTGTTTGATCCCTACTCCCAACTTACCAATATTAATATTTATCAGCAAAAATTGACCATTACATTTTATGTTCTTGATGGGTATGAAAAACTCCTCATGACATAATGTATATGTTCAGGAAAAGTAAACATTTAAATCAATAACAAAATATAAGAAAATTCCTTAAAGGGTCCAAACTGTTCATTGACCATATCATGGTTAGATAGACCTTTATCAGTTCTGCATGTTCTACAGCTCTTTCCAGAGATAAATGAAACATTACCTTACTCTATTTCTTCTTATATGAAAGTGTATACCGTATGGCTAAATAGTACTTAATGAATCTCATGAGCGTTTATTGAATGAATGAATGAATGAATAGATGAATGAAGGACTGAGTAAAAGTACAAATACAACTATGCCTAACCAGGACTCAGTAGAGTATTATGTAGCTTTTTTATTTTCTTGATATCTCTTTCTGTATCCAGCATGGTGATTTCCAAACTCTAGGCATTAAATAAGAATTTATTATTTTTATTAAGCCAACATGGTTAACATTCCTTACCCTTCCAAAAAATACCATAAAGAATTTGCATTTGTTCATTTTATATTAGTAACGTTCCCCTGCATTCTCTATTTTTCACATCTAGTGCCTGCTCAATTGGAAGGATTTTTAATTTCTTCCATAGGCTTTCATAAAGATCACCTCCATTATGCAATAAGTCTATTTTTCCCTCTTCATTTTACATGGTATAGTTTGAAAGGCTGTGTTTAACAAACAACAACAAACAGACAAATCAAAATAAGGCAAGCAAGTGTAAGTACAGGATTGAAGCCTGAATCCCTCCAAGGCTGTAATAGAAAATAAAGAGCCCAGAAAAGAACATCAACCCTATCACCCCTGGTCTGAGCACAGAGGGTAGCACTGAACAGCATGGTTTCTGCTCTTGGACTCCCTGGATCTGAATCCCAGCCTCATCTCTTTCAGCTTTGTTTCAAAGGACAAATAACCTCTCTGTGCTTCAATATTTTCATAAGAACCACGTGGAAAATAATAGCATCTACCCCATAAGCTTATCAAGAGAAACAAGAACATGCCTACAATAAGTAGTCAGTCAACATTCACTATTACTGTCGCTACAGGAAATCCATATTCTTTCTGGGAAATAGACATTTTAAAATTACATGTATTTTTCCAGTATAATTTGCCCTAAAGTTGATTTGTTAATTAAGTACTTTTTCCCTTTCTAAAAGTAATGTAGATTATAATTTTGAATTTAATTCTTGTCGTAGCATTATTTTAGGCATGTCTGTGCAGGATGAGGGTGGAAGGATTATTCCTAATGAAGATCCCTTCCTTGACAAAAACAAGTCATTTATTTCAGATGGCAAGAAACTGGCATAGACACCCTTTCATTTGCCTTTTGTTCCATCTTGCCATCCCTCCATCCTCTATTCCCCCTTCATGCAGGTTTTTCCTGTTCTCATGATGTTACTTCAATAAAAAAATGATTAAAATTAATTGTCACTAAAGTATTATAGGTATGTGACACTTCCCATAATGCTTGCATTTTAAAAGAAGGCTTTCTGTAACAGTCATAATTAATATATTGTGTACGCCTCAACTTCAGTGAAATTTCAGTCACTGAGGTATCAACTACAATACGAAGAGGTAATCTGAGAGTATATAGGGGCAAGTACACATTTGACAAAAAGCAAGAGACATGAACCTGAAAATGTTGCCCTGGTAAGTCTAATATCAACAGTAAAATAATAAAACAGGCCCAAAGAGATGAAATTTATCAAAATCTAGAGGATGATGGAATCATGAGCAATAAGCAGCATGGTTTTATAAAGGGCAAATCAGGCCCGACACAGTCAATAGCTCTTTTCAGCAGAATGACAAAATTAGAGGATGAAGGGCATCAGGTAAACGTTGCCTCTTTGCACTGTCACAATGCATTTAAAATCATCCCTACGAATTTTAAATTCAACTGTAGATAAAACTGATTCAGCTCTGAATGCTTTCTAAAAAGACCTGAAAAAAATGTAAAATGTCATAGATAATGACAATGGGGGCCATCGTGGGATGCTGGAGTTAATAAGGCTCATTCACTGCATTTCCCACACTGATGAAAGGGAAAAAATACATCAGAATTGTGCATAACATGCTAAGTGAATAGCAGATTTAATGGAACACAATTAAGAAGATTTTAAAATACAATGGGTAATCTAAAAGGATCCTAAGTGAGATCCAAGTAACAGCTATCTCTAAACTAAAATAAAACAGACTGAGCTAAGAGGAAAGCCCTCAGGACAAAGAATCAAGAAATCCTGAGTTGTGTCTCTTTCTACCTTCTCTAAGTGCAGCTACCCTGACTCATTTACTGTCTGGCCTTCATTCCCCAGCCCTGACTTCAGGACTGAATAGGATACAGCAGGAACCTGATCATGCCCACTGAGTACACTGACTCTGACCAGAACTTGATGGGACAAATTTATAGACACTTTCTCACTCAGACACCCCTGTTCTCAGTTAAGAACAAGTGCAGTCTTGGCTCAGAGATGCTCTCCTGGCTCACAGTCTGAACAGAGAAGGAGAGAGACAAGTAATAAATAACTACAGGGCAATGAAATAAGAGTCATAATGCAAATGTGTAGAAAGTTCTAGAGCAACTCAAATCAAATAATGAGACTATCAGAGGGAATTGGGTAAACATTCAAAGAGGCAACATTTGAACTGGGCCGGGAAGGCCAGGCAGAAGAGGGGCAGGGATTGACGTAAAGCCGCATAAAGGCACAGCAGACTTGGGAATTCTCCTCATGGATATAAAGGGAAGGATGACTGTTCAGTCTAGCACAGAACACTGCTTTGAAGAGTAGATAGAATGGCCCACGTGACAGAATTTTGTAAAACATTATATAAATATAAAAATATTTAATTATATTATGAGCAGTTAAAAATTGCTTTGAAATATTACCCAGTAGGAAAAAGGGAGGTGAGGCTTAAGCCCAACACCACCATAAACATGGCAGCATTAGTATCACCCAGCTCTAGCCACCTCTCCGACTGCTTCAAATTCCTGAGTAGGGCAGGGAGAGGCCTCATGCAGAGCGGAGCTGAGTTTTGTTATAGGTACACATCCTCCAAACAGAGCATGACTCACATGTGGGATATGAAACCACCCACAGATTAGCATTGATTTACAGGCAGCAGTTGCCATCATCCTCCTCTGCAGTTATGTTCCCTGTGAAGAGGGGAATCAGTGTTCCCATCACCTAAGCTAAATGCTTGGAATCACCTTTGATGCCTCCTCTCTGTGCTGTGATTTCACAGTAGCTCATCATGTTTCTTTGTCCTCATCTTTTAATTTCCTTTCATGCCGCACCAGTAAATCTACCATTGTACTTGAACAATTACAAGGTCCCTTACCTGGGGTCTTCTAGCCTCTCTCCCTTCTCCAGTCCATCCTCCACACCAACTTGGCATATAAAAATACTGCTTTTGTCCTGTTGCATTCTTATTCATAATTCATCAACAACTCCCAATTGCTTACATCAGTGATTCTCAAATTTCATCTGCATGAAAATCATGTCTGAAATTTGCTTAAAATTAAGATTACAATATGCTCCTTCTCATTCTGATACAATAGTTCATTTTTTAGTGAACAAAAATTTAGTATTAGGTTTTTAAAAGTTCTTTTAAATTATTATTTTTTTAATTGAAGTATAATTTACTTACAGTATTGTGTTTGTTTCAGGTATATAGCAAAGTTATTCAGACAGATATATACTGTATATATATATATTCATGTATGTATTTTTTTTATTATTTTCCATTATATGTTATTGCAAGATATTGAATATAGTTCCCTGTGCTATGCAGTAGGTCCTTGTTGTTTATCTATTTTGTATATAGTAGTTTGTATCTGCTAATCCTAAACTCCTAATTTATTCCTCCCTCCCTCTTCCCCTTTGATAACTATGTTTGTTTTCTATGTCTGTGGGTCTGTTTCTGTTTTGTAAATAAGTTCATTTGCATTGTTTTTTTCACATTCCACATATAAGTGATATCATCTGATATTTATTTGTCTTTCTCTGTCTGACTTACCTCACTTAGTATGGTAATTCTAGGTCCATCCTAGTATTAGTTTTATTATTAAGTGCTTTGAGGACATGCTTATAAGAGAGATCAGCTCTTCTTAGGTGCTGGACCTGAACTTTAAATACCTGTTACCAGCTGCCATTTACCGTATTTTAAACATATTCACTTTATTTAGGCATAATTATAAAAAATAGGAATATAATATATAGTTTATCTGTGTTCATAATGCATATCTATCTATCCCTTTATCTATCTAAACTCATAGTAGTATATGAACAAATTACTAGCTGAAATATCTTTCTGCTGCCCAAGGGGCTACTAACTGGTCCAAGAATATCTGTTGAAATGGTTCACGGATGTTAAATTCCATATAGTCATGTTCAAAGGAAGCTTGATTCATGGTCCTAGAATCTCACAGTTTAAATAAGTCTCCAAAATTAACTTTTCCTGCCAGGAAGGGAGGACTGTCTTCCTGAAGAGAATTAAGTCGTGAGATAACGATTTCTTTCCCCTTTCCTCACGTGCTGAGGTTGGTAGTGGCAGAACATTTAGCTTATTTCTCCCATCATGATGCTCTATGCATCAGTCCCCAAACTGGAGACTTGTCCATGCTTTCTGTCTGAAGGTGGCAAAGTAATCAAGCAGCAAATATACTCTATGTGGCTGAGAAGTTATCAGAAGAAAGAGAGTGAAATAGGAGACCTGTTACATGGGAATAGCTTACATTCCCAGAAATTAGCTCTCAAGTAGTCGTACATCTGACATGGTCAAAAGAATGCCACGTTAAGTACCTGGGACCTATATCAACTTCCCAGGCACAGCTGGAGTGAGAAGGGCCTAAATGCAAGGGTTTTAGGGACTATGCCATCTGTGGAAAAAAGGGAGGAGGCTGTATCTCGGTGAGTTCATCAGACCAGGTACTGAACCACCAAGGTCCCCAGAGAACCACCAAATGAACCTCATGAAAGATCTTGCCTTTGGGGGCCCGCAGTCCAGAAAGAACCAAAGACCACTTTGGTTAGACAGTTGTACGACAATTACCTAAATGGACTCCCCCTCCTGAGGCTACTAACAGAGACTGGGGCTGAGAGAGGCCTGACACTCTCCTAGGCCATCAGCTTTAACAATTTAAAATCAGCTTCTCCACAGTTTGTGGGACCTCTGCTTTGTCTCCTCGAGAGAAGGCATTGAATTAGAGAGATCATTAATACTATCTAAGTTGACTGACCCAAACTAGAAGTCCTAGAGTGTTATAGGATAAGAGTATCATTTATCAGAAGAGATATATGTATATGTATAATTGATTCACTTTGCTGTACACCTGAAACTAACACAACTTTGTAAATCAACTATGCTCCAATGAAAATTAAAAACAAAAAGAAAGTATGGAAATATAGTCAACTGGCAACTTTAAGTCTGAAACATATACATCTGTTTATGATAGTCTAGTTTTAAAAAAGGATCATAAACATAATATGAAATTAAAATAAGGCAAATATAATTCCAACGTATGTATTGATAACTCTTTTCATTTTTGAATTATCGTAAGTGCAGCATGGTATGAAGAAAAAAGCTTTGGATTGCAACCAAATAATTGAATTCTAGTGTCGACCAAAATATTTTTAAAAAACAAGGTGAGTGATGTAACCATTATGAGCCATAGTTATTTTTCTGTGAATTAAGAGCAGTAATTATTGTAGTATCTACCAAAAACAGGTTATTGAAACAAATGAGATATATAATATTATCATCCATAGTATTATTAGACTTTTCAAATTCACTATTCAAATCTCAATTTTTGGTAGAGATTTTTTTTTTTTTTTTTTGCAGTATGCGGACCTCTCACTGTTGTGGCCTCCCCCATCACAGAGCACAGGCTCCGGACACGCAGGCTCAGTGGCCATGGCTCACAGGCACAGCCGCTCCGCTGCATGTGGGATCTTCCCATACCGGGGCATGAACCCGTGTCTCCTTCATCGGCAGGCAGACTCTCAACCACTGCGCCACCGGGGAAGCCCTCAATTTTTGGTAGAGATATTAAAACTGAAAATTGCATACAACACCAAATCTTATTTTACTCATTAAATGTTTTTGAAAAGTTGATCTCTTTCACAATATTTTAGGGTATTTATCTAACACTTAAACCTAAAATTTCTTAACCAAATGAGGGAATTGAACTATATGTTTTCTAAATTTCCCTTCAGCTCTTAAGATTTTTGTGATTCTATCTTTTCCCTTCACTCTTAGAATACCTTTTATTAGAACTGTTAACAGTATGAGCATAGTCTCATTTCAGTTTTCCACTAGGGCTAATGAAAAGTCAAAAAATAAAATGGAAATAAAAATCTAGAAAGGGGAGAAACAAGAGGGCAAAAATTTAAAGAGAAACAGTCTGAAAAATCAGCTAAAGAAGTAACCAAGAGTTACCTTTCTGTTCATCTTGATACAGTATTCTATAAGATATATTTCACATACGTGTTGGCTTGCCTGAAACAAACAAAATTTAAAAAAATGATTACAGATGAAGCTGAAATGTTCATGGATAATGAGGCAGGAGGTGATTGTCACTTCCTGATTTAGATATTATATGAAGGAATCACCAGCCAGAGATAAGATAGTTACAGAACTTCACATTACCTTTTGTGAATTTGAACTGTCTAGAGAGAAATGATTCCTGGAAGTCAGTGTCTTTGCAACATGGTGTTGTGGCATAAGGCATTCTCCACTTTTCACTTTTCCAGCAGGCTGAGCTGAAGCACTGCTGGAACAAATCATGACAGCAGAGCCTGATCCAGCATTTGTGATGCTCCATTCTCAGCAAGTTAGCGTGTCCCTTGGTTCAAGAACAGGTAATGGGTTACAAACACCTGGTATTGCAAGGGTTTTGATTTTGTCCACAAACACTAAATTACCTATGTATACAACCCAAATATTGATGTTAAATAACTTGTAAAGGAAGCATGGTAATGCAGAGATTGCTAAAGTAATCAGGCAGGAAGTGAGGTAGGCCAAAGAGAGAATTTCACATCAGAAACCTGTTCACTTTTCCTACTGAAGCTAAAGTAACCACAAATCATTTTAATTAATCTGCCATAAATGTCACAGCCTAAATGAGTTCAAAGGATTTCAATTCAATCCATAGTCCATCACAAATACCACCATGAACGAGAGTCAATGCTGCAGCCTTAAATCTGAGAGACACGCAGATAAGAAGACAGGTGTATGCATAAAAGAATAAAGTATAGTAGAAACCAATTACAGCAAAGTCATTTTTCTTCCATAAGAAAAAAATTTATTATAAAAAGAAAAATTACTACAATGAAGGGAACTGATTTCTCTAATGATTGAAGTATCTACATATTTTCTTGATGAAATGAATTTCACTCAGGGTGAATTATAAATAAATTGTCCAGCTTGCCATGAATATTATAGTTCTACAAAGAATTCTACCACCTGCACTGAAAGATATATTCACCACCTCATGTCCTAAACAATCTGATGTAATTAATGGGGCAGTTATAATTAATATGATGTTTTCATATCTAAGATTAAATAAGCAGATGGTGACAAAAGTCTAGGGTACATCTGGTTCCAAACAAGAGCCTGACAAAGGCTTGCTTGCTTGATTTGTTACTTAAATATTTGACAGGGTACAGAGATCTAATATGTAATTTTGCATGTGAACATCACCACCCAGGTAATCCTACTGTGGATATCCTTATATTTCAAATCCATGGTATTCTTTCTACCCTCAGCAGATTGCTTTGGGTGGCAGCTGAACACTTAAGAACAGCAAAGATGTATTATTAGCAAAAGTCTGGCTTATTATTCAATTATCAATGGCTGGTTGAACACTCAAAATAGACTAAGTATGGCTTTGATAAGTATGCAGAAGTTTTCAAAATGTTCTAAAATAGTAACATCACAAAATAAAGCTTTTCAGGATTTTTTTTGTATGTGCTAAGATATATCTGTCTCTTTCTCATTCAACATAACTGAGACCATATTGTACCAAAACGGACTTCAGTTTGTTGATATTTCAGGAGTGCTCATGTATTGTGGTTAAAATAAAAATGAGATGCGGTAGAAGACGAGTTTTTTCCTTTTAATTAAAAAATGTGCTAGACAATACATTGGTAGCTAGTATTTGACTCAACATTGTAGTTTATTATCATTACTATGAACTCAACGTTAGCTGTATAACTGGGAAAACTCTTTAACTTCTCTGCCTTTCAGTTATGGTCACAGTGATAATAGTATTTCATAATATTTTATAATAATTAAATATGTCAGAGAGCCTAGTACAGTTGTGGACATAAGGCAGATATTCATTATGTTGGTTTTCTTTCTGTTTTGAGTAAACATTTCCTTCTTTCCTTCTTTGCCTTCTTTATCCTCCACTCCTTATTTTCCCTCTTCCTTCCTGACAATAAGTTTTAGACTTTCAGAAGGGCAAAAATAATTATAGAAATTTTTACATGTTTACATTCTTAGATCCTAGTACATTTAGAAGACGTAATAAACTAACAATAAGTACTTGAAAAAATCAATATTGGGAATATACAATGTGATCTCTGCCCGTGAATACAGAACATATAAAAATATGACTTTACATAATTTTGTACAGATTACAAAATGCTTCCATGTACACACTCCATTCTTTTAATCTATGCAACAATCTTGAAGTATATGTTAACATGGCGAAAAACTCAAAAGACCTGTGCTCAAAACTTTGTCATTACCAGCCACCCGACCTAAAGCTATGACTCTGAGCCTGTCTTCTTATCTTCAAACAAGATTAATATCTATCCTGCCTCCCTGGTAAGGTTGTGGCGAGAATCAAGTGAGAGGCTGTACATCAAAATGCATGTGAACTTTAAGTATATACAAATAAGAGGTGTCTACAAATTCTTAGCCAAAAGATAGTTTACAAATAATTAGTTATGAGATGTCACCTTCACTTAACAATTTAAAAAAATGACAAAAAGGCCTTATTTAGTACAGAGAAATGTGTAGGTAAGATTGAAATAATGGGAGTAGTTAGAGAAGAATGCCTGTAAGAAGTCATGAGGCATCTGAACCTTGAAGTCTGGTAGAAGCTGGATGGGAAACAAGTGAAAGGAAGGAAGTGGCTGGCAAGAACATTTGAAGAAAGGCTTAAAGTATAGCACAGGCAGATTATTTGGGGAAGAGGAAAAAGATTGCCCTTGTTGGAATTATCGGTATTGGGAAATAACAGATGAAGTTGAAAAGCCAAAGAATTCAGAGTGTGGAGGACTTTGAATGTCATGGTAATTTTCAACTTTTGCATGTAAACAATAATATATTTCATGTAGGACAAAACAGTATTTATGTAACGGATAATATATTATGAAGCAACTTAAATTTTAGGAAAATAAACTCAATTATATCCATTGGATTAGAAATGGAAGATTATAGCACAGAGGTTGGTTAAAAGGCTATTAACGTGTAAGTAATGGAAGGAAAGAAGGAAAGTTACTGTGGTCTATTCAGAAATGAAGACCAATAAAAGACCTTAAGGAGTAAAGTGCTGATGGAAAGGGAGAGGAGTGATGAATTCAACATCATGAGTAAGGATGGTGGAGTTAATAGAAGTTTCAGATACATAGAGTATGGTCCTAGAACACAAGATTGAGACATGCTTAATTGGCCAGATGCATGGTGGTGAGTCTATGAGTCCTAGAGATGTTTAGGTCTTAGGAGGAGGCCCATGCTATCAAGCCATTGTTTGGTATGAGTAAGTAAACATAAGTATAGCATTATAGAAGAGGAATTCAAACAGTCTTTGAGAACACAACTTTGGAAAATCAATAACTTATTTATATTTAAATAGTATGAACTTCATAATATTATACCTGAATATGAGAGCCAAATATGTAAGGCTTTATCCCTATAAATTAATATACCATAAGAAGAGTGAAGGGGTCCACATAAGGGTAATGACCAATAATAGGTTATCAACATTTTGCTCTAAAACTCTAAAATCATTACTAGAGAATTGCTAGATCCTTAACTAATGAGGAGAAAAAAGAGGCTAAAGAATTTGCCAAAAGCTTTTGGAGGAAGCTGATTAACTGGATTTCTAACACCCAAAAGAGAAAAACACACACACAAAGAGAATGTAATGGTTAACTTTATATGTCAACTTGGCTGGGCCATGGTGCACAGATTTTTGGTAGAACATTATTTTGGGTGTTTATGTGAGAGTGTTTTGGGATGAGATTAACATTTAAATTAGCGGGCTTTGACTAAAGTAGATTGCCCTCCATGTTGTGGTTGGGCCTCATCCAATCAGTTGAAGGACTGAATAGAACAAAAGACTGCACTCCCCCAAGCAAGAAGGACGTCTTCCAGCAGATGGCCTTTGAACTTGAACTGCAATATTGGCTCTTTCTAGATCTCCAGCCTGGCAACCTACCCTTCAGATTTGTAACTTGCCAGTCTCCATAACTGCATAAGCCAGCTCCTTAAAGTAAATCTCTTTCTAAGATATACATATTGACATAGATATATCCATCCTATTGATTATGTTTCTCTGGAGAACCCTGACTAACAGAGAAGGCAATACACACAGAAGAGCAACATCACCCCACTATTGAATATGCACTGGGTAAGATATGTGAGCACTCAGCAAAGTGGATATTATGCAAATATTCAATAATGTTGTCTGTAAACAAAATTGAATATTTCTTGCTTGAAATTGACTCTAAGGCCTGAAATATTTTGTATAAAAGATATAAAATTCAACCAAAAGTCAGATATTCTCTTATTTTGGTATCTTATAACCTGTCATAGAAGAACATTGTAGGAAGTAAGAAAGATCATTCAATTCTGGAGTAAATCAAGGTATTTTTTTAGATATTTAGTATCTCTCTACTTTTAAAATAATAGCATATATTAAAACAAATATTTGAAATTTTAATTAATAGAAGTCTTCATTTTCATAGAGTTTTACAGTTTACAAAACAAATAAATGTTATGAATATTTATTGATATACATATATACCATCTCATATCTGTTAGGATGGTTATTATTAAAAACAAAACAAACAAAACATAAAACAACATGTTCTGGTGAGAATGTGGAGAAATTGGAACTCTTGTATACTGTTGGTGGGAATGCAAAATGATGCAAGCTGCTATGGAAAACGGTATGGATTTTCCTCAAAACGTTAAAAATAGAATTATCCTGCGACCCAGCAATTTCAATTTGGGGTATATACCTCAAGAACTGAAAGCAGAGTCTTGAAGAGATATTTGTGCGTCCATGTTCATAGTAGCATTGTTCACAGTAGTTAGAACATAAAAACAATCCAAGTATCCATCAACAAATGAATGGATACACAAAATGTGTATATACATACAATGGAATATTATTCAGCCTTAACAAGGAAGGAAATTCTGCAATTTGCTTCAAATAGATAAAACTTGAGGACTTTATGCTAAGTGAAATGAGCCAGTCACAGAAAGACAAAAATTGTATGATTCCACTTATATAAGGTATTTAGAGTAGTCAAAATCATAAACACAGAAAGTAAAAGGGTGGTTGCCAGGGGCTGAAGGGAAGAGAGAATGGGGAGTAATTGTTTAATAGGTGAGTTTGATTTACAAGATGCAAAGAGTTATGGGGATGAATAGTGGTGATCACTACACAATGATGTGAATGTATGTATTACCACTGAACTGTACACTTAAAAATGGTTAAGATGGTAGATATTATGTTACGTATTTTAACACAATAAAAAAGTAAATAAAAGAGATGGGGGAAGGATTCCACCTGCTGTTAGAGGAACCTGAAAAGTCACACTGCTAAGGATATGGATATAAGAGGCAGGAGGGACTGAGGGATTCGTTGTCATTTTGCAATCTTTTTGTTAGATGTGGAGCACCTCAGGGCAGAAAGAGAAAAGTCCCAGCATACCCTCTTAGCCTAAGGACATAGCACAGAGACAATTCTCCAACTCCCACTTTTTTTTACCCAGTCCTCTGCTTAAAGAGGTAAAAGTTTATGAGGCACTATGTTGGCAATCCTTGGGAGCTTCAGAGCTTGTGGAAAGTGACCTCAATTTCGGTGTTTGGTTTTAAACAATGCATTTCATTCATATTTCTGGGACTCTACCTGTGGGATATAGTTGCCAATTCTGAGGCAAAAGGAATACTCCCACTTCATATGCTATTATTATAGCATTATTATATCATTTAATCTGATTGGGTAGATAGAGCTGCAATTTAACTTTATTTATCAGATTGACCTTTGAAAGGATTAGGACCAGAATTCAAGGGCACACAGCTGGGAAGGGGTAGAGTGCACAACGTAACACAGATCTTCTGATTCTAAGTCAGTGGCTCCAAAAATTTTATTCTTGAGGGATATCGGATTGCCAGTCAGGTTGAGAGGAGGAACTAGCAGAGTTTTCTGAAACTTATATGTGCATAGCCTTTCACTAAGGCTGAAAAAACTCAATTGTCCACTTAAAAAATCGGTGGAGGAGACGAAGGAAATTATGAAGAGAGCTAACAACCACTTGCTCCCACCAAGCCAATACTTGGTGATGCCTTTGCTCTGAATCTGATGCTTTTCCCACTATACAGCCCTACCTTTTGTAGTAGGTGGTACTATATTCTCCAAAACGATGTGTTGATTCCTAACCTGTGGTACCTGTGAATGTGACCTTATTTGGAAATAGGATCTTTACAGATGTAATCAAGTTAAGGACAAGGGTGGGCATTCATTTGAAAACTGATGTCCTTATAAGATGGGGTAATTTTGGACACAAACAAAGAGACACACAGGGAAGAACATCATTTGACAACAAAGGCAGATTGGAGTGATGTATCTATGAGCCTAGGAATGCAGAGGACTGCCAGCAACCACCAGAAGCTAGAAAGAAGTAAAAAAGGATCATCCTCGAGAACCTTCAGGGAAAGCTTAGCCCAGATGATACCTTGATTTCAGACTTCTAACCTCCAGAACTATGAGACAATAAATTGCTGTTGTTTGAAGTTACCCAATTTGTCGTAATTTGTTATAGCAGCCTTAAGATACACTTTTAAACTTCTTCCCAGTTTTTACAAACTTATTTCACGATAAATACCCTAGTACACACCTTGTATAAGCTAATGAAGAGAAAGAAGAATCACAGACAAGTCAGCATTTAATATTTCTGAGAGTGAAGAACAGAGGAGTCAGGAGGATGAGAGCTTTTGCTTTAGAATATGGATTTTTCTCTCCAGCTCTCACAAGGTCAGCCCCCTAACCAAAACAGCCACTTGAAGCTAATCTCAATGCTTCCAGTATAATTGTACTTGACCTTTACCTAAAGGCCACCCCTACCAAGAAACTGATGGTTCCATCCCCTTGGGCTGTTACAAAAGGCAGCTTTCACAATGTTCCTTTCATCGCTCTGCTTGGGAATCTAAAACCTGTTCATCCTAAAGGAAACCAACCTGAAAGTGCCAAACGAGACAATAACAAAACATATTTCATACACTTTTGAGAAAAAAATATGCAGGGAAGAAAAATGAAGAGGATAAAATAGTCTTCTTATCTGAAAACTATGTTTTTTCATGCTAAGTACTATGCTTATGGAGCCAATACATCATGTCCACCAGTAAGTGGAAGTGAAGCATGTTTCTTCCACACATTGTTTGACACAGCAAGTGAGTATTTTATCGGCATTGGGTAATTTAAACTCACACTCTGCTGTCTGGAGTATATTAGCAGCATACCATGCAAAGACTAGATTGTTTGGCAATTTGTGTACCACAGAGAATCAGTCCAATATAATTCAGGAGAGAGGCAAGGGCAAAAAGTGTGGAGAAGTTGCTTTATATCAGAAAAATATAGCTGTTATTAAGATGATATGGATAAAACCTAAGAAACCTGGCACACAGTTTGCTAAATACTAGTTTATATGGCAGCATTGCAGGCAACGATCTGGAAATACTGATTCAACCACACATACAGAGCTAATACCTCCTCAGGTAATCTGTTGCATTTATTCTTCCTACTTTATCTCTCCTATAACAAACAGCATGTGAAGGTACACACACACCACACTCCCACACACAAACATACACATGCAGATTTATTGCTATGAAAACCAGGGTGTATTGTGGTTTAAATTGTTGGCTCTGGAGTTAGACAACCTAGATTTGAATCCCAGGTTTACCATTTACTGTTGTGCAAGCTTTATTTGTAAAACAGAGATTATGTCGTTCAAATCTCATATATACTATCGTGACAAGGATTAAAAGGGATACTGCATACAAAACTCAGCCTGAGGCACAAAGTAGGTGGTCAATAAATGTCAGATATCATCACCAACATCATCATCATCACCATCACTATTATTATAAACATGCATACACGGTTATCAATGTTTATCTGTACAACCAAAATCATCTATAGGTTTGTATATAAATTTAAGGGCCTATGAGCTTAAGACAGGTTTAGAGGTTGAGGAGATTATATTAATTTCTCCTTTAAAAATATTGTGGTGGGCTTCCCTGGTGGCGCAGTGGTTAAGAGTCTGCCTGCTGATGCAGGGGACACGGGTTCGTGTACCGGTCTGGGAAGATCCCACATGCCGCGGAGCGGCTGGGCCCGTGAGCCATGGCCGCTGAGCCTGCGCGTCTGGAGCCTGTGCTCTGCAACGGCAGAGGCCACAACAGTGGGAGGCCCGCGTACCGCAAAAAAAAAAAAAAAAAAAAAAAAAAAAAAAAAAAATATATATATATATATATATATAGTGGTGACAACACCAAATGCTGGCAAGGATGTGGAGCAATAGGAACTCTCATTCATTGCTGATGGGAATGCAAAGTGGTACAGCCATTTTGGAAGATAGTTTGGCAGTTTCTTACAAAACTAAACATTCTCTTACTATATGATCCAGCATTTGCTCTCCTTGGTATTTATTGAAAGAGTTGAAAACTTACATTCACACAAAAACCTGCATTTGGATGTTTACAGCAGCTTTATTCGCAATTGCCAAAAGTTGGAAGCAGCCAAGATGTCCTTCAGTAGGTGAATGGATAAATAAACTGTGGTACATCCAGACAATGGAATATTACTCAGTGCTAAAAAGAAATGAGCTATAGTAAAGCATGAAAAGACATAGAGGAAACTTAAATGCATGTCACTAAGAGAAAGAAGCCCATCTGAAAAGGCTACATACAACTATGGAGACAGTAAAAAGATCAGTCATTGCGGGGGGTGGAGGAGAAGGGGGCGGGTAATAGGCAGATCGCAGAGAATTTTTAGAGCAATGAAACTACTCTATAGGGTACTGTAATGGTGGGTACATGCCATTATACATTTGCCAAACCCATAGAATGTCCAAAACCAAAATGAACCCTAAGGTAAGCTATGGACTTTGGATGATCATAAAGTGTCAATGTAGGTTCATCAGTTATAACAAATATACCATTCTGGTGGGGGATGTCAGTAATGGGGGCAACTGCACGCATGGGGGAAGGGAATATATGGGAAATCTCTATATCTTCCATTCAGTTTTGCTGTAAACCTAAAACTGCTCCAAAAAAATAAAGTCCTAAAAATATATATTAGGAAATACAATTCAGGAAAATGTCCCAGAGCTCAAACTTTTTTTTTTAGTTTCTACTCATGGCTATGATTCATTACAGTGAATGACTACAAAGCAGGATCAATAAATGAAAAGGGCACATGGGGCCAAGTCTGGAGAGAGCAGGTGTGAGCTTCCAGAAATTCTATCCCGATGCTCTTGTACAAGACATGTTTATTCCTTCAACAGCAGCAACATGTGTGAAGAGCTGTATGTCCAGGAAAGGTTTATTGGAGCCTAAGGGTCAGAGTTCAAACTTAATCAGATGGCCAGTTAATTAATAGAGAAAGTCTGCTCAATATTGATAAATGTTGTCAGCTACTCAACCTAGATAAAACAGCTTTGTCTCATCTACTCATTTATGAACGATTTGAATTACATTATGAGGGAAAGGATAATAGGATTAAAAACAAAAATTAACTAAAGCCAAAGGTATTGAGGGAGAGTAACAAATAGGTCAATTTGTCTGGCTCACCAGGTCATAATATAAAGCACAGTAGACCTGAGACAAATCCCAGCTTCTACTCTCTTACCTGCAGACGGACATCAGACTCCTCAGAGCTTCAGTGTTAGCCTGAATTTTCATTTCTGCTATAAGCAAATGTTTATGTGATATTAAGTGAGTAACTGTATGTCAAAGTCCTTTCTAAGATTCCTCAAAACTAGTAAATAATAATAATAGGATTTTTTATTAAACCCATTGTCAGAAATCACCTTAATATACAGTTTAAAAAATAAATAAAGCTAGAAATGCCAGTCTAGAGAAGGATTCCCCACTCCAGCCCATAGAAAGCCAGTAAAGAAATTTTTAAAAATGAGATGATCAGTGTTTCAAAGGGTTGATCTTGCAGCTGTGTATGGCCTTATTTTTATTAAGTCATGTTTTTCTTCTTGCAACTCAGATGGAATCACAAAAATATATTCTATAGAAAGTTTTTGGTCCTTAGAACATACTATAAAAAAATATACATCAAAAAAACAACTTGTGACATTTATAAACATGATTCCCTGGCTATCAATTGGCTTTATATTGCCACAAATGAAAACACTTAAAAGAACATGGTTTTAAAATCATATCAGAAATGGATTTTTTTCTACATAATACTATTTGGCTCTATTTTTTTTTTTTTTTTTTTTTTTTGGTGGTACGCGAGCCTCTCACTGTTGTGGCTTCTCCCGTTGTGGAGCACAGGCTCTGGACGCGCAGGCTCAGCGGCCATGGCTCACGGGCCCAGCCGCTCCGCGGCGTGTGGGATCTTCCCGGAATGGGGCACGAACCTGTGTCCTCTGCAACAGCAAGCAGACTCTCAACCACTGCGCCACCAGGGAAGCCCGTATTTGCCTCTATTTTTAAAGAAACATGACACCTGTCCCGCTGATATAAGTGTGTTGCATTTGCTTTCTACCAGTGCTGTAGGCCATATTATTGTTCAAAATATTTGCTGTCTCGCCCAACCCTGTGGGTTGATTGAAGATTTGTTACTTCATTTATCTCTGTGATTTTCTTTGACCACTAAAATGTGAGTGGAAGTGACATGTCACTTCCATATAGAAACTATAAAAGCCTTCACATGGTTGCACACCATCTTCTCTTTTCTGAATGCCAAGAGAAAATGAAATAATAAAAGTTTCTCTATTCCTGGGAAAAAACTGTTCTGAAGCCATGGAATCAGGTAAATGCCAGAATTCTTTAAAACTATTTAATCAATCAATGGCAGGTCTACAGCCACTGTGACAATCACAACTGCTCGAGAACACCAGCCAAACAGTGGCAGCATTTTGCTTCTAAAAGTCATCCAGTGGGGAATGGACTTACAAAAGAAACATTCTCGAGAATGTCAATTAGTTAATAACAGTTTCACTGTAGTATCTATGCTTCTACAGGGCCTTAGGGTTAGGGTTAGGGTTAGGGTTAGGGTTAGGTCTATCCGTCCCAAAACCTCTGAAAAAGTCAGTTCCCTGGTTTGCTGTAAGAGTATATGCCTGATCCACGTAGCTTTCCCTCACTTAAATAAGCAATAAATTTAATGTTAAGGTTTTTGTTTTAGATGATGGTCTTATCCTTTGACACATGGGAAAAAATGACAAGATAGAGGCTACTCTGTCAGTTTGGGTCCTCCAATGAAGAGAACGTGGAACAGAGCCACTGTCAACCCATAATGGACACAAAACACGAGTGAGAACAGTTATTTATGAAAGCCATTGAGATTTTCAGGTAGTTTGTAAACACAGAATAACTTAGACTAAGCTGAATTATACAGTCTGTAAATTTAAGTTATGGTTGTAGGCCATTACACAAAGGAAACAGGCAGTTATAATTTATCTCCCTGCTCCAATAAAAGATGAGTTTTCCTCTACAGAACCAGACTTCTCGTCTCTCTTCTAATGTAATCATGATAGTTTTCATGCTTCAGGGCGAAATTTATGTTAAAAGCTTCATTATATTATTTCATTAGAAAATTATTTTTTTCTGTCAAATATATGATTTTTAAAGATTTCTACTGTGCAAAAAGACTTGGCCAAAACAATAACAACGTCAACAACAACATGAGTAAAATTTATAAAGCAATATAAAAATACAGCAAAAGAAATATACTTCATAATACTTTATCCAGCCATAAATGTTCAATTCTTAAGCAATTTCCCCCACAGGACTCTGTATTCAATTTTAAAGTGAAAACAAATACAAAAATTAAATTTGCCTTTAAAACATGTTAAACTTTACTGGAATGTATCTATTACAAAGGGAAATAGTATGCCTATATTTGTATCTCTTTTGGTATATAATTATTTTCAAATTTTATCATTTGGTTGTAACTCACATAACTTATTTTGAAGGACAGTTAATCATAAGAATTCAGTTATCATGAAAACCCAGTGAGTCATTTAACAAGTATGTGAGAACATATTATATGTAAAGTACAGAATTAAATGCTATTGGTGTTTAAAAGTTAATAATAAACAGAATTTACCTTCAGGTCTAAAAGTAGAAAACAGAAAATTTAATGTATAACCATGGTATAATGCGAGACTGATAAATGGCATCAGAAAGATATAGATGAAATTATATGCAAGATCTAAAGGATGAGAAATAACAATTGAGGAAAATCAGGGAAGGGTCATGGAGCAGGTGCATTTAAACTGGGCCTTAAAATATAAGTAGGAAATACTCTACACATATGAGTCTGGCTCTAATCCATATAAGCAAGAAGGAATCACTCATCTCTTCAATGTCGCCCCGACCTAGCAAGACAGAGCTTTTCTCCCAATAACAGGACTCATCATGTTCCTGATATGTACATACCACCAATACCCTCTGAGATCTGGCAGAAGGGAAAGAGGAAGGTTATGTTTTAGGTTCTACTCTCAAATTTTCCCCACTCACTTAGGCAGCAAAATTTAGCCCAACTACTTCTTTTAACAAATCTTTGTGAAGTAGAGATTTCAAAGCATACAGGTCATTGGAAATTAATTCAGGGTCTATGCATCTCTCTGAATTGTTGGCCTATGAAGTCCCTGTCTTGTCAAGACCTTGAGTCAGAATCTTTTTCAAAGTAGACTACCTCTCTAGACTTTATTTCTTCCATATGAGTCAGAGCTTTAATCCAAAGCACTGAACCCCAGCCTGGGATTAATAGTGGTGAAAATTGTTAGCTAACAAGATTCCATGGAGCAGCCAACTGATAAGCCTTGATTACAGGCCTCATAATTCACTGGGAAAAATTCATTAGTCAACAGCTTCCCTGACACTCCCTTTCTACTAATAGTCAAAGCACAATTCTATAGCCCTTTCCTACAACTACTTTTCTCACTTGAGAAATTCCGGGACGAAATGATTAAAAGAAAAGTAAATCCTTCACCCCACATGTCACCTACAAAAGTGGGCAGCAACACGATTTGGGGAAATTTCCTGAAGTTGTGATAAAATTTATAGCAGAACAAAAGCCACCTGGACCTATTATTTATTTTGCAAAGCAAAGTAAGAATTTTTTAAAAAAAACCTCATATTCAATTTTATTAAGCAATATTAAAAAGCAATAGCACTTCCAGGACACACTAAAATATAGTGCACATATCATCTATATGCAGTTGTGCATAAATCATTCCTCTTTTTTTCAGATGAATAGAATCAGAACTTCATGGCACTTGCCGAAAATACCCATTTAACTCTCAAGAATAACCCTATAAAAGAGTGCTTATCAAATTCCCCAGAATAAAAATCAGGCCTAAATATGAAGACTTTGCCATTATACAGATATTCTTCAACCCATGACTTAGTGAAGTTAATATCATTGCCATTGTTATTGCTTAAAATAAATGGAATAAGGGCCACCTCCTGGGAAAAACAGTAAATTAACTGACAGAGCCCATGAACGAAATGAAACTAAAATCTCAATGTTTAAAAAAAATGTTTTTAGTTCCCTGGCTAAAAACGTATTGTCATCAGCAGCCACTTTTTTTGCGGTACGCGGGCCTCTCACTGTTGTGGCCTCTCCCGTTGTGGAGCACAGGCTCCGGACGCGCAGACTCTGCGGCCATGGCTCACGGGCATAGCCGCTCCGCGGCAAGTGGGATCCTCGCGGACCGGGGCACGAACCCGTGTCCCCTGCATCGGCAGGCAGACTTTCAACCACTGCACCACCAGGGAAGCCCCTAGCAGCCACTTTTTAAAAAGAGAAAGAAAGCAGCCTTTCAACTACCCAGGTTAATTTCACTAATGAGTCAAACTAGAGGAAAAAATACTGGGCAATTATTCAAAGGACCTTGGCCACACACTCAGTTTACTGGTTGACATGAGGTGATTTTCTGTTCCTCAGTTTCTTCACCTGAAAAATCAAATCTAGGATTGTTCAAGCATCAAATTAAAAAATATAAGTAGGGCTTCCCTGGTGGCGCAGTGGTTGAGAGTCCGCCTGCCGATGCAGGGGACGCGGGTTTGTGCCCCGGTTCGGGACGATCCCACATGCCGCGGAGCGGCTGGGCCCGTGAGCCATGGCCGCTGAGCCTGCGCGTCCGGAGCCTGTGCTCCGCAGTGGGAGAGGCCACAACAGTGAGAGGCCCGCGTACCGCAAAAAAAAAAAAAAAAGAAAAAAAAAAAAAAATATATATATATATATATAGGTAGAATCCTAGACGTTTCCAAGCATCAACTTGAAAAACATATGTAGAAGCACTCTGTAAACTGTAAAATGGAAGAGGTCACTATTTTCCCACTTTTATCAAGTCTGTGTGACCTTGAGTTCCTGTATAGAGGGCTCATCAATTGATCCCTTGGATATTTACTTCTAGACCATCTTGGCATTGACTTTCTTGATACTTCTAGATGGGTCCCTACCCTCTGTTTTCTCATTCTTCCCTCCCATAAATCTGAGTTGATCTCCACTAGTCACAAACATCTGTGAAACACATAAATGTTTCAAAAGTTCCCTGAGAGACTCAGAGCAAAAAGCAGACTGAAAATTCAAAGTTCTAGTAAGATTTCCATGATAATAAAGTATTACCACATCTCTCTAGAATTTGTAGGGCTTTTCTATCCTTAGGACACAAGCAGAATAAATTGGATGAGGGTTACTGGGTCCTTGAGAGCAGTTCCAGACAGCCACCTATGCACACAGACAGGGGCCAAAGCTGAATACAGAGCATCAGAATTTCATTATGAGACTGTTGGATGAGGCTATTTTTCCTACATACATAATGAATAAATTATATCAGGCTTCCAGACTCTTTTGAAACCAGACATATGACACTTAAATTTGGGGTAAGCAATTACTGACAAACTGACAATCTGCACCACTAACAAAAAAAGTTCAGAATGTTTTCTTCTGCAGACAGGTACATTTAACTGTGTGGAGAGAAGAGGAACTAATCTATGTTTCAATTAGTTCTCAGTGACTGCAGCAAGCTTTGATGGATTAATCAAATTCTGGCTTTTGGGGGGAAAGATTTACTTAAAATCAAATTGATCTGTTGTTCTCGTATTATCACTGCTAAATCTATATTTACTCTGCTTTAGGGCTTCTGAAGAGTAATAAATTGTCACCTCTCCTGCAGTCTGCCCAGTCTCAAGTCACACTTGAAATGAGTTTAATATTTAGAGCCCCTTTCAAAAGTACTGTTGCTTGCAGACACTCAGTCGTAAACTTTCCAACAACAGAAAACACCATGGTAGAGGCAAGATTTCACGAAGCAGAGTCAGATTGTAAATTTTTTTCTTGACTTTTGGGGACAAGGAAGACAGTTGCACCAAACAAAAGCTAAATTCAAATAAAAGAGGGTGAAAATTGAGTGACGACTGTGCATCTACAGTGTGTGTGTGTGTGTGGTGGAGGGGTGGGAGGTGTGAAGGGCATCTAATTGCTTATCCACTATCACTCCCACTCGGGGGAGCATTCTTCCTAGGCTCTGCCTTTCTGTTCTTCGATGGACACTGATGACAGCCTCCCCTGTTCAGAATACATTCTGCAGGTGCTGCTGAGAAAAGCATGCACATCACTCAGTTTCCTTATCATCTTCAGGAGCTGTGGTTCTTTGTCCTTCACAGAGGCTCTGATAAAACTTCAAGGCTCTGAAGTTTAAATACAGATTCTCGCATTGAAAAAGCATCAGTGTGGGTTTTCTTGCCAAGAGAGCTGGACTGCTAATTTGACACATCAAATGAGCCTTTTGGACCATGAGGGGTTAACACAGTCCACCAGCCAAGCCGGGGGAAAGGCGCTGACTCCCAGATGTCAGTGCTAGCAAAATTAATCCTGGAGCTTAACATCTGTATGCTTCACCTGCCAGGCGGGCCCCAGTAGGTATTTTTCATCACTGGACCAGATTAAAAGAGAATGATGAGCAGAAGCGGTTCCGCACCACCAGTGACAGAAAGGAAAAAGGAAAAGATGTCCTCCACTGAGAGCGAGGCCCCGACTGCCTCCGGGTACTAATGTCCTGGAAACATTGGACAGGAGTGTGTGTTACCTTGTCCGGACACCACCTGAGCTGTCTGGTTGCTGGAAGAAGGCTCGGGAGCATCAGAAGCCACAGGGTAGGGCAGACTGAACAAGCCCAAGCTAGCTTCAGGGTGCCACTTTTCAAGTTTTCACCTGAGCAGACAGGATTTTTAAGTATGTTCTTTGGTTTCAGGCTGCTGGCAACATTTGTCAGGATACCCAGTCCCCAACCCCACCTGGCTTTTCTTTTCCCTGCCTTGTTTGCTTTGCACTTAACAGAAAATCAAACTTTCCTAAACCCATGTGTCCTCTTGATCTTCTCATCTTAAGAAATTTTTTAAAGTCCAAACTTCTCTTGTCTTCATAGGCATTTGTTTTTTTATATTTTCAAAATCTAGTATTTTTCATATGTTGTTTTTAAACATCAGAAATACAATTACATGGTCAGTGCTGGAAAAACACTACATTCCGCACATCTAGACAAATTTGATGGGAGAGCAGAGGGCTAAAAAAGCAGGAAGGAGGGCCAGTAGGACAGAACTGATTTGCAGGGCAAGAACTTCAAAGAAATAATGAGGTCCCAGGAGAGGTGGAGCTCTGATGTAGGGAATTGAATCCTTTTCCAAAGCTTTCATAAGATGTATTTTTCTTTCTACTGCCAGATAAAGGTCTGTGTAGGGTAGAGGGGAAGAAAGAAGAAGGGAGAGGAAGCATTTGATGAAAAATAGTGGATGGTTCAGTGCTTTGCTTAGGTGTCAGGTAAAGTTTCCCTCAAAAGTACCATGAGCAATTTAAACAGTAGAAGTGTCTGGGAATTAAAGAATAAACCAGGATGGATGCATGCATTTCCAAGAGTCATTATGGGGGACAATATTGTTTCTATTTAACAAACACAGCTAAAAGTGGATGGCAAAATAGCACTTTATACATTAGATCTCTGAATATGAAGCCATATTTTCTAAGTTTATGAGCTAATATTTTTACAAATGTAATATCTAATCTTTCATGTAAATTTCTTAAATTTGTGTGGGTCCTCTGAAAAGGAATAGCAGCAAGCCAAATCTCAGATTAGTGTTCTCATAGCAAGATAAAATAATTATTTCCAAATGTGAACATCAAAATGCTAATGGCTGGCTGGACCTAAGCATGGTAAGTTCACTCTTCTACAGAGGTAACTTTAAAAAAAATAAAATCAATCTATTCTATAAGGAAATGACACCCTCTGCAACTTCCTCACTCCTGCTCATTACTGTATGTGATTCTCTTACCATTTTAGAAATGATATCTCCCAGTTTGCCCAGGACAATCCCAGCTTATTCTTGTTATCTTGGTGAAATTATTAACAGCACCCCTTTTACTCCAAGCGTTTTGGTTTGGATGATAAATTATATTGTTTTCTTACTCAGAGCGGACGACAATGTTCTCATGTACATAGATTGAGGTCATCGGATGGGAAGGCTGGGGGCTGGCCAGAACAGCAGCCCTATGGTGAGGCAGGGACCCCAGCGTAGGGTCCACACTGGAGAGCCGAAATTGAGCTCAACCGGAACTAGGAAGCCGTAGCAACTGGTGTATCCCTTTCACATGCAGAAAAGTCTGCTGTCCTCAGCTGAGTTAGGCAGAATTAAACAAATGATCAGTGCCCACTTTGAGGCCTGACTGTAAAGAGATGAAAAATACCCCAAAGCCAGAGCTGTGACAAGAGACCAGTGAGAAATCACCAGAGAGGAAGGTTGCCACCTGTAAGGGTCTGTAGCTCTTCCACCTGGAGCACACTTCCTGAGCTGCTGGCCTTAGAACGTCTGGCATTTGTTTTAGTAAAGAAATCAGTAAATTTTCTCATACTTCTACCAAAACCAAAACAAAAAAGTCAAGATAGAAAGAATGTTTGAGCATTCTGTAAAAGATACTATTCTCCCCCATTATATTCAAGAATGCCTAGATGTTTAAAACTGCAGCAAAGGAAGGAAACAAGAGTAAAACATTTATAATAAAAGAAACTTGACATTTACACTAGTGAGATAAGCAACAAGTGTAATCAGTGTAAAATAGTGTAGTAAGTATACACTAATTTAAATAATGAAGGTTAGAGGAAGTGATAAATAATCAAGAATAATTTTAGGACATTAACACTACTCAAAATAAATATATACAGAAAACCTTAATTTATTTCTTGCTGGATTTTATAGAACTTATCTGAAAATCAAGAAGAAAAAATTTCATTACAGTCATTTGAAAGCAGGCTGACAAGTTATAAATGCACTCACTCAATGTACAAATATGCATAATACCATGCACAATGCACAATTCCTTAAATGGTGCTCAAACACATAACATCAGGGATGCTTAAACCTCATAGAAAACAGAAAACATACATGCATTCATAAGCTACTAACATTTCAATGTTATAACATATAAGGCTTTCCCACACCCTTTATTTTATTTGATCTTCTGGACAGCATATTTTACAGGTGAACAAAACCAAATTCAGAGATATTGAGTCATTCAAGATCAGACAGCTAAGTAAGAAACAAAGTAAAAACAAACAGACAAAAACCCCATAATTCCTAACCAAAGTTTCTTTGGCAATAGTTCTATTTCTTATAGGATCAGCTGCACACAGGAAAGAACATGATACAAGATTTCAATACAGCAGGAGGCAGACAAATAAATGAAATAAGGACTCCAGTCACAGGCCATGCTAATTTAGAAAAATTTGTTTAGTTTCTATTTCTTTCCTTGTGAAATAATTTAAATCAGTGGTCCCCAACTTTTTGGCACCAGGGACTGGTTTTGTGGAAGACAATTTTTCCATGGACGGGGTTGGGGGGGGATGGTTCAGGTGGTAATCAGCAGGTGAAGCTTCACTCATTCTCCTGCCACTCACCTCCTGCTATGCAGCCCGGTTCCTAACAAGGCCGCGGACCAGTACCCGTCTGTGGCCCCGGGGGGGGGAACCCCTGGATAGTTATAGTACTTCATGACTTACCTCCTTCATAGTATCCCACAATGAAATACTCTTGAAAACTCAGTAAGTGTTGCAAAATTTTACTCCCACTAAAAACTAGAAATAATTATTGATTCCATCAGTAATTTCAACTAAACAGACATTTTTCCAAGGAAACTTTCTAGTCAGAGGCCAGGAGTATGTAGGAGATGCCTATACTGGTATGGTCATATGAGTTGGTAAAATTTTGAAATACTTCTCAGCTGATTGATTAATTGCCACTTACTCTAGTCCCTCGAGTGCCCCACCCTTCCCCTGGCATCTTCCAGATCTCCCCATGAGTCAGAAAGTAAAGGATTATTATCAGCAGGTTCATGCTTCAATGCTAAGGGTACCAGCCTTACTGGTACTTGACTTCTGTCCTTACCTCGTTGGAGACATTCCTGACCAATAAAGGGAAAACTCCAGCTATGTGTTTGCAGCTTGCTTTCTCATGTAGCCAGAGTCACGTTGCCAACATCTGCCTGTGTTCCTGTGATTAGTTCTCAAGTGAAAATAATATCACTTGTTCTACCTACTATTAGATAATAATTACTGTAAATATAAAAAAAATGTGGCTGGGATGGGATGTTTATCAAAATGTGATGCTTGAACTCCAGGGACATTAGTGCAGCTATAGAGAAGGTCTCAGCTTGAAAGATCTTGGAGGAGTGGGAATGTTGTTGATTGTTTATTCATTGTCTTTGGCAAAGAAGAACTAAAGAGTGCTTCAATTACCCCGGAATTTATTCCCCAGCTCACAGCAATGTAATGTAGTTGGACCAGGAAACAATCCCTCCCAAGCCAGCTTGACCGTATTACAGAAAGAACACCTAAACACCAGGAATTTTTTAACATCAACAACACTTGCCTCCAGTTTAAAGTCTGAGACAGCTCTAACCGCTGTCAAATGGACAATGAGTTTAACCCAAGAGAAACCACCAAAACTGTTTGCTGGAAAATATCATGGTAGGAGTTACTCTGCTCATTCAGGGAAAGAAAATAATAAAACCAAAGAAAAATATGCATAGTACTTATGAAAATAGTCTACACTTTAAAAAGGAAGAGGATATAAGTACTAAAAATGCAAAAGAAAAATAAAACTTTTGAAAAAGAACTATTATAGGAAGTGGTAAAAAAAAAATGGTAGGTTTGTTTTTGCAGAAACCTGATTTTCATTCCCAATGAAATTGAAGAAAACATGGACTCTATGAAATAATATAATGTTAACATTTAGATAGGACTGGAACTGACTGAATCAAGGAGCTAGAATTTTTTAAAAGAAGGAAAGACTGTAATGATAAAAACTGCCATAAAATTAAATCATTCATTTAATATGTCTTTATGAAGAGAAAGGCAATATCAGGATAAAAAGATGAGCAAGATATTAGAAGCCATATTGTTGAAAACTAAATTCAATAGGCAACAAACTTAGGAAGCACTTCAAGAATGCAGAAGGTGTTGGTTCTAAAACTGGCTCCTGCACATGGAGGGCAAGCAGAGACCAAAGAAAGATGCAGGCCACTCCAGATTGGTCGGTGGTAAGTTTAATAAGCAAAGGATCTCATATATGAGGCTTATTATGGGCAGCTGCAAGGCAAGTAGATCTCCACACCCACCAAATCTTAAAAGTTTATATAAAGGACTTAACTGGGTTTAGTTAGGTATACTGTCCAGATGGTCTCAACACCACATTGCTCTCTCAAGTCTATGTGCTTGAAACAGCTCCTAGTGTGGGCATGGTGGACAGAATGTACATGCCAAGGACAGGAGGGGGGAGGAACCTCTGATTGCAGGGTCACAGGCAGTCATGTTTTCTCAACAGCCTCTTCCAACAGAAGGACAAGAGAAGAAAACTTATATGATTAAAGATGATTAAAATGGAAGACAGAAAGTAAAGACATAAGAAATGGATAATTGATTTCCTGAAAAAGAAAAACCAACAAATATGACATAATAAATAACAAATGATATAAAACAATGAAGATTCCTAATAAAGTAAAATGTTTTTATGTTTCTCTCAATAGATTAAAATGTTCCTAACGTTTCCCTAAGTTACATAAGGGAACTTCAAAAACATCTCAAGACCTAAGGCTTAGATTAAAAGGTCCTACCTTTTTCTCATCATATTATGGTGAAGCTGTTAATTCTAAGGGAAAAAAAAAGAGCAAATTATGCATCTCTGAGACTGGGGGCAGGACACACAGAGGAAAACCTCTCTCAGGAGAAAACCTCTCTCAGAAGAAAATCTCTGAAGCTGTCCCTGGGCTTCTCTATAGCATTAAAAGCCAATTTTAAAAAGGTACAAAACAAAACAACTTAAAGGTATTTTGAAAAAAAATTGCCACCAAACCCTGTATTCAACCAAGTTATCATTCCAGTAATGATAGGAGAAAATTATTCTTAGTAATGCACAGGCTCACAAAGGATATCTCCCAGAGTACTCCCCCAAAATGTTAACTGTTCAAAAGATCAATCTAAAAAACAGTCGAGCATCTATTGATGAACACTTATGTTGTTTCCATATCTTGGCAGTTGTAAATAATGCTGCTACTAACACTGGGGTGCATGTATCTCTTTGAATTAATGTTTTCATTTTCTTCGAATATATTGCTATATCATATGGTAGTTCTATTTTTAATATTTTGAGGAGCCTCCATGTTACTTTCCATAGTGGCTGCACCAATTTACATTCCCACCAACAGTGTACTAGGGTTCCTTTTTCTCCACATCCTCTCCAGCATTTATTATTTGTTGTCTTTTTGATGATAGCCAATATTTTGCCATTTGCAACAACATGAATGGAACTGAAGGGTATTATGCTTAGTTAGATAAGTCAAACAAAGACAGACAATACTATATGTTTTTACTTCTATGTGGAAGCTAAAAAATAAAACAAAATAGAAACAGACTCATAGATAGAGAGAACGAACTAGTGGGAGACAGGTGAGGGGATGGGGCAAGATAGGAATAGGGGGTTAACAGGTACAAACTACTATATAGGATACAATGTACAGCACAGGGAATATAGGCATATATATATAATATAATGTTATAAATTTAAATGGAATATAATCTATAAAAATGTTGACTCACTACATTGCACACCTGAAACTAATATAACACTGTAAATCAATTATACTTCAATTTAGAAATTAAAAAATGGGAGTGCCAAAAAGTGAGCCTGTGTTGTAGGAGGATGTGCAGAAGGCATTAAATCACTTAAATGTAATAATAATTGTGAAACAAACAAAAAAATGATTTAGAAAGAATAGTTATGTAAGGTCAACATATGATAATTTAATAATATCATCAGAAATCTCATATCATATGAAAAAACTTATGAAGCAGAAGGGGTGAATAAAAGTGGGCATGTGGTGGAGCAGGAGGGTGGCAACAGTTTCTGGTTCATTCATGACATTGATATTCAGCCATTTTTTAATTTTAAGGGTACCCCCAGGACTTCCCGGGTGACGCAGTGGTTAAGAATCTGCCTGCCAATGCAGGGGACACGGGTTCGATCCGTGGTCCAGGAAGATCCCCACATGCCACAGAGCAACTAAGTCTGTGCACCACAACTACTGAGCCTGCGCTCTAGAGCTCATGCTCCACAACAAGAGAAGCTACCGTGGTGAGAAGCCTGCGAACTGCAACGAAGAGTAGCCCCACCTTGCCGCAACTAGAGAAAGCCCACGTGCAGCAATGAAGACCCAAGACAGCCAAAAATAAATAAATAAAATAAATAAATTTATTTAAAAAAAAAGTACCCTCTAAAATGTTGTTTTCAGGGATATTTTTCTTCCAAATTGTTAGGCAACAAAATTTTAAATGAACACATTTCATATGACAAAAAGAGCAAACAAAAAAAAAACATTTTGAGGGGCAAAACATACAAAACAACAGAAAACAAGTACAGAAATCTTCAAACAAAATGACAAAATAAAATCAAACATAACATTTATTGTAACAAACACCTCTGCTAAAAGATAACTGCTAGACTTATCTATAAAACAAAAGCTAGCCTCTCTAAAACAAAATAACAGAGAAATACTAAAAGTAAATATTTGGACAAAATGCAACAGTTAAACCCAAGGAAGAAGAAACAGCCAAATTATATTAATAACAGAAAAATAGCCTTCAACAAAAATTAAAATATGTATAATCTTATTTTTTATGAAGGTACAATCCATAATAATGATACCAGAGTCATAAATAATTATACTTTATAATTAATATAAAATACATGAAGCAAAAACTGTTAAAAATATGAGAAATAAACAGAAACCCAATAGGAGGTAGAGATTTTAGTACAACAGTCATAGGCTTTGGTAAATAAATAAGATTAAAAATTATATGAAAAATCTAAATACTTAACAGTGTTTATTTAACATATTTATATTGAACTGTATATGGAAAACATAAATACCTACACTTTTTTCTCAAGTGTTCATGGAACTTTTGCAAAAATAGTTCTCCTATAAGGCCATCTTTAAAAAGTATAAATAAATTTAAAAGAAAACTCCAGAAATTCCATGCAGAGTCTTTGCTACAAAACAAAACAAAACAAAACAAAACAAAAAAACCTACAAAGTAATATTAAAATGTTAAACAAAAATTTTCAAACGTTTGAAAAATGTGTCAACCTCATAAATTGCTGATGTAAAAAAATTATTACGGAAAAATTTTAAAGTAACATCATGATAAAACTGCATACTAAACATCTGGGAAGTGGCCAAAGTTATTCAAAAGACTATCCTTCTCAAACTTAAATGCTTTCATTATTAAAAAAAAAAGAAAAAAGAAAAAAAAGAGAAAAATGTTAACTAAACCTTTAATTATATAAATTGGAAAGAAAGCACAACAAAGCAATTTTAGGAAAAGCAAAAGAAACTAATTCTTTTTTAAATGCACAGAAATTAACATTTTAATGTGAAAGTTAAAAAGTAGAATTAATTAATCTAAGAATGGCCTCTTTGAAAATAAATCAATCAAAATAACTATTCTCCAAAAACGAATAATTCTCCAAAAAAGAAATGCTAATATATAAATACAGTATAGAAGTGGTTAAAAATAATACCATTAATGTCATAATATTAAATATAATATTAATATATAATATTATATAATGTATTATATAATAATACCATGTATTAGTTTATGCTAAAACTTTGATAATATCAATGAAATATACTTTTTTCCTAGAAAATATAATTAGAAAAATTGACCCAGGAGAGGTAGAAATCATGGAAGGAATTTAAAAGTTAGTGAATCACTCAGCAAAAATGTGCCAACTTAAAACAAAGTATCATACTACATAAACCCCTCTGGAAAACAAAAACAATTAGCTTTATTTTACAGTTTATCTTATAATGTTTTGCATAATTTAATACCTAAATATAAAAATAGGCAAAGTAAAAGTTCAGACCAACTTCACATATACGTGAACATTTGAAAAATTTAGGTAGACTCTTATGAAAGGTATTACAGCACTATATTTTAAAAATTGTTCACCCCAAGTGCATACAAATTATGCATACAAGATGCCATTGGCACACAGAGCATAGAACAGCTCATTCTGCTGGTTGGGGCTCCAGAAGGATTTACACAGGAGGTGACAACTGAGAGAAGCTTTGACAAATGGGTTGATTTTACCAAGCTGAGCTGAAGAAGCTCATCCAGGGTAGGGAAGGGCCTGGGTAAAGGCAGTGAGGCTTAAAGGCAGATCAGAGAGGGGTCATTTTGGAGAAGGGACCAGGGACAGGACACAAGGCTGGAAAAGCTGGGAATGCTCTTTAGGGTCAGGAACCTCAGACAATGTTGACATGACTGAGGGAATCTGGGGCCTAAAGGGATTACAAAGGAGGCCGGCCACTTACCTGCTCTGTGCAAAGACACAGTCTGCCCCTAACCCTGCTTAATCTTCTTGGAGAACATTCTTTTCTTGTAGGGAGGGGACAGGGAAAGAGTGAACAGCTCACACAAATCTATTGCTCCTACAAGAAAAATAAGTAGAAGATACCTTACAGGTATGAGTCACCAATATCATCTTCAGACATAAATGACAAAACATTTTTATTATTGCTTTTTACTGTGCACACTTGAAATCTGAAAGGTCTGAGGTTAACTTGGACCATTATCCTGCTTGACCAGAGGATGATCTTTCTGCCACCTGATAATACCTTTTAATACCTCCTCAAGGTTTATGCTCTTCTCATCCTCCTTTTCAAAGTCTCCTGGGTATTTTTTAAGACAAGCTTTTGCCCCTAGAGCCTCCTTTCCAGCCAGTGTTTGGAGCCAAAATAATCACAATAACTGAGATCTCTCTTTTCTGGTAAATTTTCAAAAAAAAAAAAAAATTGTTCACCACGATTGCAAGATTGATTGATTGATTAGCCAGATAGACCTCTTGCAATATTTATTATTGTAATGCCATAAAAGTTTATTTCATATTAAGAAATCTCTTAAGACATCAAATAATGGAAAAGAAGAAAAATAGTTATCAAAAAATTATCTCAGAATTTCAGAAGTCTCTAATATAAATTTGCTATATTGTGTCACTATATATACAGCTGCATTTTGAACTGAGACCCAACTGACAACTACAGAACCACTCTATTGCCTTTGTCAACTGAGGTTACTTGATCCAAACCAGAATCCTCATCTACATCCATAGAAAAACCTATTCTTATGAAAGCTTATTGAGATAATACTGTGGTTTGCTACCTAGATTCTCCTTCAAGGAAGAATGTGTTTCCCAGACAGATGCTAGGAGTGCTAGCAAAAGATAGCCTTCAGCTCTCAGCCTATTGGGGATTAACTCAAATGCAGAGAACTGCCTCAGACCTTCTCTAAGCTGGCCCACATTCAATGCAGGACTATAAAATGCTGGCTATCCTGACCCAACTCGGGACAACTCTGAAAGCCCACTCTTGCTCTGGAGCTCCTTTGAGATCAGCTAAGGCAACCATCAGGAATGTATTGCAGCTCAACCTCTTCCTCTGCTCAGTCCTGCTTTCCTCCCTTCCATTTCACAGGTGTTCACCCCAAAGGTACTCCTTAATAAACATCCTGCAAGCTAAACTCCATCTCAGAGCCTGCTTTCTAGGAAATACAACCTACAACATTATGACTTATAGTCATTTTATTTAGTGCCTGACCCTAACACTTGGGCCAGACATTAGCTCTTGGGCCAGGGACTTAGAAATGTGTCAAGAACACAGCCCGGGGTTGCTATCTCAGGTTCTATTTCTGAGGAATTGCTGAGAAATGAGATACTGAGCCTCAGTTTCTCATCTATAAAATGTAGAAATCTAGTGGATTTCTAGGCTCTTTTTCAATTCAAAAATGCCATATGATGAGATTTCCAAACATATATATATGATTTAGGACTTTAATATCCATATACCATTATGTTCTTTAGATAATTTTCTAAACAACATAACACTATAATCACTTGGTAAAAATAAATTGTCAGATAATTTGAGGTTGAACATAGAATAGTTATTTGGAAGCCAAAAGAATTAGGAGAAGTCATGAACATCATCTTCATTCATTCATGTACCAACCTATTTCTTCATCAGCCACTTACCAAGTAACTACTATGTGCTACACATTGTTGTATGATCCTACTCTTGAGAGCTCACAATTTAATGAAGAAAAGGGATACTAAATAACATAACAATAATCTACTAAGATAAGTTCAGTAATAAAATACAATGAGTTCTGTTGTACCATAGAGGGATAGATAGATCATTTGGTAGCTGTGTAGACTAAGAAGAGTGGGCAATCCAAATAAGAATCTGTTCGGCTGTCCAAAAGAGGATTGATGAAGGCCCTAAATAAGGTAATGAAACAATGGGAAATATTCAAGAAATTTCAAAATTGGCAAGACTTGCGGTAATTAATTTTACAAGAGTGGGGTGAAAGATGTGGGTAAATTATGGAGGATTCCCATGTGTACCTCCACCACTAAAGAAGAGACCCCAGGATACACCACGTGAGGAAGAGCCCTGAACACTGAAACACCATGAAGGTAGGCTTTTAGATGATAGTTTCTGTTTCTCCAGCTTGAGGTAAAACATGGGATGACTGTGTCTACCTATCCCATTCAAGTTTGTAAAATGGTAGCCCCCATGCAACACATCACCAGAAAGTCTTTCCTGCTGGGCCCTGGGCTCATCCCTTCAGTGAGGAGGCCAAAAGCCCTAAGAGGGAGGGAGAGAGGGAGGGGAGGGTTTGCCTGGTGCCATCAGGACCGCGTGTCACCCTGAAGCTAAGGGCAGCAATTGCCACTGCCAGAATCATGCCCTCATTTCCCGGGAAGGTCACTCAAAAAGGCCTCCTCCTGTGTGTTTAGTGTGTCACCTTAACGGTGCCATCAGGACCAGTCACCTGAGGAAAATGCCCAGGTGAGCCAACCTGCCTGAGAATGTGGCCTCCCTCCTTTAAGAAGCCAAAAATGCGCCCACTGCTCTTGTTGTTGCTGTTGTTAAAGAGTCTATGATAACTCTGTCTATAGGAATTCTTGGCAGTTTTATGTTCTGTATCATTTCTTTTTCTGTCATTGATTGAAAACTCCTTGGATCCTGTTAGCAGTTACAGATTCAAGAAGGCCAGTACTTCATAGGTTTTATCATGTATTTAGAAGGGGAATCACCATCAAGTTGCTGAAATGAGGATGAAGTGTCTTTCAGTCATGGAGATGGAAATAAATGGTGCTCTGCAGGGTGTGCAAGGATAGGCACCCAAGATTCCTTCACCCAGTCCTCCCTTTTCTCCCTCACTGCTTCCTGGAAAATTGACCCTCACACCCCCACCACATACACAAAGAGCAAAAAGGATTTAGTGAGAAAGACCAAATCTCTTGCCTACATATACAATAATAACAGCACTTTATTGCACTTATAAAAATGTTCTATTTCATTACACTTTACCAAGCATTTTTAGATTGTTTGACTAAACCCCAAAAATAAAATTATAAAACTGAGAAAGAGAATCATAATGAAGTCAAATTTTACTGGTGTTGTATAAAAGTGTTTAATCACAATTCTAAACCAGGGAACCAGGATGCGGGAAGGCACCTCCACTACCCAAGAGTCAAGTCACTGCATGGCCTGGGTACACCTCTCTATTCAACCAGCCATTATGTCCTCTCCATGACCTCCTCCAGCTGGACTTTAGCTTGGACAAACAACTCTCCCTGCCCCACTGTTGGTCCACCACTGGAAAGAATGATTACCATGTGGCTGGCAGGGTCTTGGTGTTCCAGCTTGGTGTCAGGCTTGAGCCTGTGAGGTGGGAGAGCCGAGTTCAGGACACTGGACCACCAGAGACCTCCCAGCACCACATAATATCAAACAGCAAAAATCTCCCAGAGATCTCCATCTCAACGTCAAGACCCAGCTCCACCTAATAACCAGAAGGCCTCAGGGCTGGACACCCCATGTCAAAAAACTAGCAAGGCATGACCACAACCCCACCCATTAGCAGAGAGACTGACTAAAATCATAACTTCACAGACAACCCAAAACACATCACCAGACACAGTCCTGCCCATCAGAAAGACAAGATCCAGCCTCATCCACCAGAACACAGGCACCAGTCCCCTCCACCAAGAAACCTACACAACCCACTGAACCAACCTTACCCACTTGGGGAACACAACAAAAACAATGGGAACTATGAACCTGCAGCCTGCAAAATAGAGACCCCAAGCACAGTAAGTTAAGCAAAATGAGAAGACAGAGAACTATGGAGCAGATGAAGGAGCAAGGTAAAAACCCACCAGACCAAAGAAATGAAGAGGAAATAGGCAGTCTACCTGAAAAAGAATTCAGAGTAATGATACTAAAGATGATCCAAAATCTTGGAAATAGAATGGAGAAAATACAAGAAACATTTAACAAGGACCAAGAAGAACAAAAGAGTAAACAAACAATGATGAACAGCACAATAAATGAAATTAAAAATTCTCTAGAAGGAATCAATAGCAGCATAACTGAGGCAGAAGAACAGATAAGTGACCTGGAAGATAAAATAGTGGAAATAACTAACACAGAGCAGAATGAAGAAAAAAGAACGAAAAGAATTGAGGACAGTCTCAGAGACCTCTGGGGCAACATTAAAAGCACCAAAATTGGAATTATAGGGGTCCGATAAAAAGAAGAGAAAAAGAAAGGATCTGAGAAAATATTTCAAGAGATTATAGTCAAAAAATCCCCTAACATGCGAAAGGAAATAGTCAATCAAGTCCAGGAAGCAGAGTCCTATACAGGATGAACCCAAAGGGAAACACACCGAGACACATACTAATCAAACCATCAAAAATTAAATTCAAAGAAAAATTATTAAAAGCAGCAAGGGAAAAGCAACAAATAACATACAAGGGAATCCCCATAAGATTAACAGCTGATCTTTCGGCAGAAACTCTGCAAGTCAGAAGGGACTGGCAGGACACATTTAAAGTGATAAAAGGGAAAAACCTACAACCAAGATTACTCTACACAGCAAAGGTCTCATTCAGATTTGACAGAGAAATCAAAATCTTTACAGACAAGCAAAAGCAAAGAGAATTCAGCACCACCAAACCAGCTTTACAAGAAATGCTAATGGAACTTCTCTAGGCAAGAAACACAAGAGAAGGAAAAGACCTACAAAAACAAACCCAAAACAATTAAGAAAATGGTAATAGGAACATACATATCAATAATTACCTTAAATGTAAATGGATTAAATGCTCCCACCAAAAGACATAGACTGGCTGAATGGATACAAAAACAAGACCTGTATATATGCAGGTCTATAAGAGACCCACTCAGACCTAGGAACACATACAGACTGAAAGTGAGGGGATGGAAAAAGATATTCCATGCAAATGGAAGTCAAAAGAAAGATGGAGTAGCAATTCTCATATCAGAAAAAATAGACTTTAAACTAAAGACTATTACAAGAGACAAAGAAGGACACTACATAATGATGAAGGGATCAATCCAAGAAGAAGATATAACAATTGTAAACATTTATGCACCCAACATAGGAGCACCTGAATACATAAGGCAAATGCTACCAGCCATAAAACAGGAAATCGACAGTAACACAATAATAGTAGGGGATTTTAACACCACACTTTCACCAAAGGAGAGATCAACCAAAATGAAAATAAATAAGGAAAAACAAGCTATAAATGACTTATTAAACAAGATGGACTTAATTGATATTTATATGATATTCCATCCAAAAACAACAGGATACACTTTCTTCTCAAGTGCACACAGAATATTCTCCAGGATAGATCATATCTTGGGTCACAAATCAAGCCTTGCTAAATTTAAGAAAATTGAAATTGTATCAAGTATCTTTTCAGAACATAGCGCTATGAGACTAGATATCAGTTACAGGAGAAAATCTGTAAAAAATACAAACACAAAGAGGCTAAACAATACACTACTAAATAACCAAGAGATCACTGAAGAAATCAAAGAGGAGAGCAAAAAATATCTAGAAAAAAATGACAATGAAAACACGATGACCCAAAACCTATGGGATGTAGCAAAAGCAGTTCTAAGAGGGAAGTTTATAGCAATACAATCCTACCTCAAGAAACAAGAAAAATCTCAAATAAACAATCTAACTTTATACCTAAAGCAATTAGAGAAGAAAGAACAAAAGAAACCTGAAAGTTAGCAGAAGGAAAGAAATCAAAAAACTCAGATCAGAAATAAATGAAAAAGAAATGAAGGAAACAACAGCAAAGACCAATAAAACTAAAAGTTGGTACTTTGACAAGATAAACAAAATTGATAAACCATTAGCCAGACTCATCAAGAAAAAAAGAGAAAGACTCAAATCAACAGAATTAGAAATGAAAAAGGAGAAGTAACAACTGATACTGCAGAAATACAAAGAATCATGAGAGATTACCTCAAGCAACTATATGCCAATAAAATGGACAACCTGGAAGAAATGGACAAATTCTTAGAAAAGCACCACTTTCCGAGACCGAACCAGGAAGAAATAGAAAATATAAAGAGACCAATCACAAGTACGGAAATTGAGACTGTGATTAAAAATCTGCCAACAAACAAAAGCCCAGGACCAGATGGCTTCACAGTCAATTTTATCAAACATTTAGAGAGGAGCTAACACCTATCCTTCTCAAACTCTTCCAAAATACAGCAGAGGAAGGAACACTCCCAAATTCATTCTACTAGGCCACCATCACCCTGATACCAAAACTAGACAAAGATGTCACAAAAAAAGAAAACTACAGTTCAATATCACTGATGAATATAGATGCAAAAATCCTCAACAAAATACTAGCAAACAGAACCCAGCAGCACAGTAAAAGGATCATACACCTTGATCAAGTGGGGTTTATCCCAGGAATGCAAGGATTCCTCAATATATGCAGATCAATCACTGTAATACACCATATTAACAAACTGAACAGTAAAAGCCATATGATAATCTCAACAGGTGCAGAAAAAAACTTTTGACAAAATTTACATCCATTTATGCTAAAAACCCTCCAGAAAGTAGGCATAGAGGGAACTTACCTCAACATAATAAAGGTCATATATGACAAATCCACAGTCAACATTGTTCTCAATAGTGAAAAACTGAAACCATTTCCACTAATATCAGGAGGAAGACAGGGTTGCCCACACTCACCACAATTATTCCACATAGTTTTGGAAGTTTTAGCCACAGCAATCAGAGAAGAAAAAGAAATAAATGAAACCCAAATCAGAAAAGAAGAAGTAAAGCTGTCACTGTTTGCAGATGACATGATACTATACATAGAGAATCCTAAAAATGCCACCAGAAAACTACTAGAGCTAATCAATGAATTTGGTAAAGTACCAGGATACAAAATGCGTGCACAGACATCTCTTGCATTCCTATACACTAATGATGAAAAATCTGAAAGGCAAATTAAGGAAACACTCCCATTTACCATTGCAACCAAAAGAATAAAATACCTAGGAATAAACCTACCTAAGGAGACAAAAGACCTGAAGGCAGAAAGCTATAAGACACTGATGGAAGAAATTAAAGACGATACAAACAGATGGAGAGATATACCATGTTCTTGGATTGGAAGAATCAACATTGGAAAATGACTATACTACCCAAAGCAATCTGCAGAGTCAATGTAATCCCTATCAAACTACCACTGGCATTTTTCACCAACTAGAACAAAAAATTGCACAATTTGCATAGAAACACAAAAGACCCCGAATAGCCAAAGCAATCTTGAGAAAGAAAAACGGAGTTGGAGGAATCAGGTTCCCTGACTTCAGACTATACTACAAAGCTACAGTAATCAAGACAGTATGGTACTGGCACAAAAACAGAAATATAGATCCATGGAACAGGATAGAAAGCCTAGAGATAAACCCACACACATATGGGCACCTTATCTTTGATAAAGGAGACAAGAATATACAATGGAGAAAAGACACGTTCTTCAATAAGTGGTCCTGGGAAAACTGGACAGCTACATGTAAAAGAATGAAATTAGAACACTTCCTAACACCGTACACAAAAATAAACTCAAAATGGATTAAAGACCTAAATATATGCCAGACACTATAAAATTCTTAGAGGAAAACATAGGCAGAACACTCTATTATATAAATCATAGCAAGATCCCTTTTGACCCACCTCCTAGAGAAATGGAAAAAAAAACCCAATAATAAACAAATGGGACCTTATGAAACTTAAAAGCTTTTGCACAGCAAAGGAACCCAAAAACAAGACAAAAAGACAACCCTCAGAATGGCAGAAAATATTTGCAAACGAAGCAACTGACAAAGGATTAATCTCCAAAATATACAAACAGCTCATGCAACTCAATATCAAAATACAAACAACTCAATCCAAAAATGGGCAGAAGACCTGAATAGACATTTCTCCAAAGAAGATATACAGATTGCCAACAAACACATGAAAGGATGCTCAACATCACTAATCATTAGAGAAATGCAAACAAAAACTACAATGAGGTGTCACCTCACACCGTTCAGAATGGCCATCATCAGAAAATGTACAAACAGTAAATGCTGGAGAGGGTGTGGAGAAAAGGGAATCCCCTTGCACTGTTGGTGGGAATGTAAATTGATACAGCCACTATGGAGGACAGTATGGAGCTTCCTTTAAAAACTACAAATAGAATTACCACATGACCCAGCAATCCCACTACTGGGCATATACCCTGAGAAAACCATAATTCAAAAAGAGTCATGTACCACAGTATTCATTGCAGAACTATTTACAATAGCCAGGACATGGAAGCAACCTAAGTGTTCATCAACAGATGAGTCAATAAAGAAGATGTGGCCCATACATACAATGGAATATTACTCAGCCATAGAATGAAACAAAATTGAGTTATTGGTAGTGAGGTGGATGGATCTAGAGTCTGTCATACAGAGTAAAGTAAGTCAGAAAGAGAATAATAAATTCCATATGCTAACGCATATATATGGAATCTTAAAAAAAAAAAGGTTCTGAAGAAACTAGGGGTCAGACTGGAATAAAGATGCAAACGTAGAGAATGGACTTGAGGACGCAGGGAAGGGGAAGGGTAAGCTGGTACGAAGTGAGCGAGTGGCGTTGACATATATATACTACCATATATAAAATAGATAGCTAGTGGGAAGCAGCTGCATAGCACAGGGAGATCAGCTCATGCTTTTTGACCCCCTAGAGGGGTGGGATACGGAGGGTAGAAGAGAGACGCAAGAGGGAGGAGATATGGGGATATATGCATATGTATAACTGGTTCACTTTGTTATACAGCAGAAACTAACACAACATTGTAAAGCAATTATATTCCAATAAAGATATGAAAAAAAAAATCTAAACCAAGATTAACTCAGAGTTTGGGGAACTAAAGATTATAAAATTTTGAGGGGTGTCTTTTTAAAAAGGAATGCAAAATTGGGTATAAAAATAAATTTTGGTTAGGAAAACATATAAATTACATGCTTTAACAATATGAAAATATCACAAACAAAACCCAGAAAATATATTTGTTAATCACTTGCTCAACATCTTCCTATATACTTCTTCTCCCATGTAATTGGCTACATCCTTTTTGATCACCTCTTCATAAGACAAGATTTTATATCGTTTTCTATAGCAGGGTTACTCAGGTTCTGAAATCTTGACACTATTGGCATTCTGAGCCAGCAATTCTTTGTTGGGAGCAGGCAGAGGAAAGAGGGGAGACAAGATATCCTATGCATTGTAGGAATTTTTGCAGCACCTCTGGCCTCTACCCACTAGATGCCAGTAGCATCCCCCAGTTGTGACCACCAAAAATGTTTTCCAAACATTGTCAAATATTCCCTGGGGGGAAAAAATCACACCCAGTTAAGAATCACTGTTTTGTAGCAAGAAGAAAAAGATAATGTCATAGTCGGCTCAGGCTGCCATAACAAAATACTATAGACTGAGTGGCTTAAACAACAGAAATTAATTTTCCCACAATTCTGGAGGCTAGGAAGCCTAAGGTCAAGGTTCTGGCAGGTTCAGTTTCTGGTAGGGCCCTCTACCTGACTTGCAGATTGCCATCTTCTCACTGAGTCATCACATGGCAGAGGGTGAGAGAGATGGGGGGTGGGGGGGGAGAGAGAGAGAGAGAGAGAGAACAATCTCTTCTTATGAGGACACTAATCCTATTGACTCATGATTATGACCTCGTTTTATCTTAATTACTTTCATGTAGACCCTTTCTCCAAATACAGTCACATTGAAGGTTTGGGCTTCAACATACGAAATTGGGGGGAAACACAATTCAATCTATAGCAGATACATAACTGTCTTTATTATGGTTAGTCAACATTTTTTTTTAGTATTTTGGGAAAGTTTCTATATGTTTTACAACTCTTTATTGGTAATATGTAAATTTTTATAATTGTTGTCAAATTTGGGAAAATATCAAGTTTCTCGCCTAAATGGCCTCTAAGATTTTAGGACATTCTGAGTTTTCTGGAACAGTGATTAATGGTAAATGCTCTTTGAATTAATGACACGTGTTTACCAGTTTGTCACAGATGTCCTCATTGCAGTGGTATATTATGGGTTTTATATTAATGTTGTCAGTGTTAGATTTTCATGTCACATTAGCAAGAAATTAATAAGAAATATGTATAAGTTTAGTTGGGCAAAGGTATTTCAGAGAGAGGAAAGAGCATAAGCAAATGTATGTCTGAGCAATGACAGAGTCTGGGTAGAGTGAGACATAGGAAAGGCAGCAGCTTAAGATGAGAACATTAGAGAAAATACTCTGGAGTCAGGAGGAGAGCTGGGAAATACTGTTACATGCTGGCCAGAAACTAAGAATAGATGACCATGAATTGAACTTTGGGTTAAGGAATCAAAAGTTGGTTGATGGACCACGAAACACATAAAAGACAGTATCGTGTGAAAATCATTAGCATCAGAGTCAGCCAAACTCAGTTTAAACAAAGATCTGACACAAACTAGCTTGTGAAACTTTTCATTGCATCAGTTCACATCCTCTGCCAGGCAGATACCAAGATGGAAGTAGGTGTGCCAGAGACTGATTAAGGGGAATATACTTGGAAGATAAAAAAGAGGGTGAACAGAAAATACAGAGAATCTTTCAAACATGATGAAGATCTGACACCTGTGAGAAGAGAGAAGGAAATAGAATTGGGTGGGAGGACCCTAAGACTGCAGAGCAGCTCTGAGAAAGCTGAAGCTCCAGGGCAAAGCTTGCCCATTCTGCACCAGGCAGGAATGGCCCAGCTCTAGAACTCTGGCCATGCTCAGTCATTGATTGAGAGCAGCCTAGGGAGAGCATGGTCGGTGTGATGCCCTGATGGATCTGAAGGTGCGTGGCTGGAGGCAGCATGCTGATATACTCTCTTGAAGGGAGGTCTCCGCTGTGAACCTTCAAGACTGCTCCACTAGCCATGGCTTACTTCTAGAAGTAACTGCTAAACATGTAAATCCATTCCAATGTACCAAGGCTAAATGTATCTTATTCACATTCTCCTTCACCAAATCCAAAAAACTGTCAGGGCCTACTGCAATGCCACCAGCCACAAGTGGAAATATGACAGAGTAGAACTCAGAGTGAAAAGACACAGTGGTTTGGTTCACTGGTTGAAGTTAAACTATCTTACTTTTGCACATTTACAAAATCATTTGTCTATGCCAACACATCGCAGGAGTCCCTGTCTGTGCATCAGAAGGGGCCCATGCAAATGAAAACCCCGAAACTTAAGATTCTTTACCTTCACATAAATCCACTTCTGGTTCTAGAGATGGTGATGATTTTTTATTGGACGTACACTAGCATTGATACCTAGTCCCACTCCTAAATCCCCAAAGCTCTCAGCTAACTAAAACTAGCATAGAGTGAGTACCTCTGGAAGAACAGAAGGGCCGCCCCCTCCTGGAATAAAAAATCACTGAGTTCAGTGGGGTCAGGGAGCTCTCATGTTTCAATTCTGGCCAGAGTCTATATCTAAGGGAGTCAATATTCAAGAGGGAAGGGCAGGTACATATGTGGTGAGGACATTCAAGGTGGGGGCAGCTCTCATTACGATGTGTAGGAGAGACCCAGGTAAGGGAAAACCTATAGGACAATGTAAAACAAAAAAGATCAAAAGTGGGATCCAAACCAGGTTAAGGAGCTGGCAATATCTAAAAGAGGGGCCCAGAGCCCTAGTCAGCAGTTAGGACTGAACTCTAGAGTTAGGGGACCGGGTAGAGTGTTGAGGGAAAGACCAGGAAGCCAGACTTCCTGGTCAGCCGACTGACTTTCTAGGTGTGTAGTGAGGATGGACAAGCTAGACTATGAATCCACTATCCCCAGAGGTCACTGGTGAGGAAGGACCTGCTGAAACCTTACCACAGCTTCCCCGTCACCTCAGGAACTGAGCGAGGTGAGACAGGTCTTTATTACCCACACACAGGCAGAGCAGGATGAGGAAGACAGGTAATGAATGGGGAATTACCTCCATGCTGGGCAAGACTCTATAAGGCATCCATGCCTCAGAGCTCTAAATGTTCTTCTCACCAACACCAAGCTGTCAAGATACAGTACTAACAAAAGGAAAGCCGGGCCAAGATGAGACCCTGAGAGGCACAGAGAAAGACTTACCAGAGGAGGATAAAAACAGCGATTGTGTTCACAATGGCGTGTAGACTTTACCGGTACGAAATGAGATGCAAGCAAGTCAAAATATTCCTGGAGAAGAAATCAAGGGAAAAGGCAAAATAATAAGAGAGACATGGCAAAGAGTTCCTCAGGAGGGTCACAGACAAATGGCCCTTTGCAATTACAGCATTTGTATAAAGTCCAGGTGTAAACAGCAAAGCTGGCACATCCTTAAGTTTAAAAATCTCTTTTGGGGCTTCCCTGGTGGCGCAGTGGTTGAGAGTCTGCCTGCCGATGCAGGGGACGCGGGCTCGTGCCCGGGTCCGGGAGGATCTCACATGCCGCGGAGTGGCTGGGCCCATGAGCCATGGCTGCTGAGCCTGCGCGTCCGGAGCCTGTGCTCTGCAACGGGAGAGGCCACAACAGTGAGAGGCCCACGTACCGCAAAAAAAAAAAAAAAAAAAAAATCTCTTTCTTAAACAGAGTTAATTTGTGTCCCAAGTTTCTGGTTATTGGTCTCATGTTTCCCCTAAAAATATGATTTAGAACCTCTAAGTGGGTAGAGGGAATTAGGGATTCTCTCCAGCTATAAATTATTCATCACCTTACTCCACTCTCTTTACCTTCATTGGGATGCTTCCAAATTGACAAAGAAACCTATTTACTGTTAATTGATCACCACTCTAAATTCACGGAGATTGCAGCAGAAACAGGCATCTCAAGTACTGCAGCTGAGATTAGCTGTATCACATCACAGGAGAGGAGGCAGGATGTGGCTACAGCGGGTTGTCCTCACTGACAGCAGACTTCCAATTTCAAGTGCACATGCTTCGAAATTCAATACGACAGTCTGAGTTTGTCTGAAACTCAAGCTAAAGTGCAGAGCCCCATCTTTGCAGCACAAATGATGGTCAATGGGAATTAAGTCGGGACAAAAGGATCCTTACTTGTTCCACTGCATGTTAAAACTTACTAAAAATAGGTAAAAACTCTTGATACCATATCTGTTGATAGCATTGGAAAAGGTTTTCATTTTTTACTCAGTTCTAGTTTCCCAAATATAATAAGCATTAAATTTTAAAGCAAATAAAATAAATGCAGGAGAATCTAGTGTTATATGGGCATAAGGAAAAATTCTACCAAAGAAATGAGCTCTAAAGAGATGCATTTTATTTCACAATATTTTTGCCAGAAATGACTTGTTCATAATATTATCCATTCAATTGTAAGGTTTTACTGTAGAAATTGCTATTCTCCAAAGTTGGGAATATTTCTTATCAAAGCCCGAGTCAATTATACTAAAGCCAGAGGTTAGTGGTACAAGAGCAATCAAAGAAAAAGTAGTTAAAATTCTTATACTTAAGAACGTTGACCCAATCTATAAGAATGACAAGTTATATTACAAATATTAACATCAATTCATTCATTCAACAAATACAAATTGAGCTGCTAGTTCAAGTCAAACATTATTCTAAGCAAATCTGAGAAGTCTCTGTCCTCGTGGATTGTACATGGAAAGTGGGATGGAGGGTGTTGTGAGAAGAAAAATGAACAAATATATCCAATGTTATGAATGATGAATGCTGTGGAGAGAACTGAAGGATGGAGAGAGTGTTTCCATTTTATAATGAGTGGTCAAGAAAGACTTTCTGACAAGGTGATATTTTCGCAGAAATGTTAAAAAGAAATGGAATAATAAAATAAGCTATGTGCCTATCTGACAGAAGAGAGTTCCATGCAGAAAGAATAGGAAGTGTTTGCATGTTTGGGGAACGAAAATGTGGCCAGGGTGGCTAGAGCCAAGAAGGTGTGGGAGACCGTGGCCCATCTTGTTGGCCATCGTGTCAGAGCTCAAATCAAGCAGGGCGCGGGAAGCTGTTGTACAGACCTTGGATCCTACATTGTCAATGGACCAAAGAGGCTTGTCTGCAGACAGTGGGAGCAGGCAGATAAGGAGAAGCGAAGGCAGGACCACTTAGGCAGCTGTTGGAGTACTTCAGGCAAAAGATGTTGTAGGAGATGACAGTGGAGGGTGTGACAATTTAAAGACAGGAGCAGCTGACATACATCCGGGTGCTGATCTCCATAGATCCTTTTCCATAGGGAAAGAGGAGTCAAGGGTGGCTGAGGTTTATGTCCTGGAGTTGCCACTTATTAAGAAGAGGAAGACTGTAGAGGAAGGTGAGTAGATTTGAGACAGAGGAATTATTCTGATCGTATCGAAACTGAGATGACAGTTAGATATCCAAGGAGGGTGGGTGTGTGTCTTTCCCTGGTCATATTACTGAGAAAAATCATTATTGTTGCTAGTAAGGATTAAATCATGTATTAAAAAAAAATTCTCAAGAGGAGATGCCTGAGATACAGAAAGGCTCTGGAACTGGAAAAGCTAAAACGACGTTAGCTGAATGATCTCAGGGTGTCAGCCAACATTTCAGAGACTGGGAGATCTCTCACCTCTAAAAAAAAGAAATGTGACTAAATTCCATGAATGAATGACTCAGCTCTTACAAATTCAAAGAGTATATAAATCCTCCCAAGCCACTGCTCACAAATAGAGCTCTCGTGTCTACCCCAGGAGCAGAGGGGGAAAGGTTATTCTTTAGATGAGGACAATTTCCTCCTTTGGGACTCAGGACTTGTTTGAAGCCTTAGGAGCTAAAGTTCAGAAAGGCCTGCCTTTTGCAGAGGCTGCAATATCAAGAGGGAGAAATGTATAAGCATCACACCCAGGATGTTCCAATCCTGGCTCTTCTGGCAGGAGCTTGGTAACCTTGCTCAGATCTCTAGAATTCCGCCTAAGTTTCCTCATTTAGAAAAGAAACCAAATATAACACCGTTCTCACAGTGTTACTGTGAAGATGTAAGAATTAAAGAATTGAATACCATGTAATACGGTGTATAAGGTGGTATGATATGGACTATACCATATGATTTAGAATGTACCGTAATTCCTATGTATTCCGATCTCCCCACTACTTACTCCGCAGCTTGAGGGGAGCCTGACGAGAACAAGCCCTTTAGTGTCAGGGTCTGATTAGCCCTGTAGCTGAATGAGTGAACGACATGAATTAATTTACACGGTGGGGAGTCCGAGAGAATACATTTTTAGCATCTACTATATGCAAGGTATTTTGTAAACATTGCTCAAATTAATCTCCATAACAAACATATAAGGTAAATATTTTCATCCTATTTTGTAAATACGGAATCTGAGGGTCTGAAAGGTTAAGTAATTCAAGTAACTCGCACAAGATCATGCAACCAGTAATTGCTTCTCAGACACGCTTGATTCTGCAACCTCTTTTCACTCCATCACTTTGTCTCCCTTGATGCTGCTTCCCACCCTGCCTCGGTGGCCTAGTGAGGTTTTGAAACATGATGATGGGACCAGGTCTCCAGACTAAGAATAGCCTGTGAACATGACCTGTCTAGACTTGTGCCTGTCTGTGCCTCTCTCTTCTCTGAATCCCACCTACCACTGTGCTCTGTCTGCACTTCAGTTTTTATGATCAAAGCCCCTCTTTAAATCAATGTTGCTCCTGATCAGTCATCCGGGCATGCCTTCAGACAGCAGGCTGGTCTGCAAAGCTACCAATAATCTCCTTTGACCACTGTTATTCAACTTTGAAGAAACCTACAAGCTGCCTTTAAGTTTTCCCTCTAAGTCACTCTTACATTCAATCCATCACCAAGATCTGTTGTTTCTACAGTCAAAATATCTCTTGAATCTTCCCATAACCATCCTTCTCCTCCAGGTCACTGATCACCTCTTACCTGTATTTCTGCAATAACCCCAAAGTTCTCCCCATTTTCTCTCTTATCCAACCCCAATCTCTTCTCCACATAGCAAAGATTTTTAAAATAGAAATGGATTATGTGCTCCCCCCGCCACCCACCAAATAATGTCTGTAGCTTCCCATTGCACTTCAAATAGAATTGTCACCTTTAGGTACTGTGTACTACCCCTAAGCCTGCATGACTTACCTCTCACTCTCATCCCTGCTCCCCTGCACCAGTCGTAGCATCTCTGTTCACTTCCAGGAGAGGCAAATCTCCTTCCTGTTTGAGGTGTCATGCTACTTCCCCACCTCCTCAAGCTCCCTGCACCTTCTCCTCCCTCCAGTTTCTCCATTGCTTTATAACAATTCATAGTTGGCAATTTCAGACGGTTGGCTGCCAAGAGAAAGGAGAAGAGCCTTACAGGCAGAGGTAAGAGCAAATGCCAGCATGTGCAAGCCTTCTGATCAGAGATGGGAAAGAGCTATGTGTGTTTAAGAAGCTGAAATTTTTTTTTTTTTTCAAAAGACAGCCTTTGTGTCTCTGTGTGAGACTGTAGACTCCGTGGTGGTAGGGCCTTAACTGTCTTATCCACTAGTTCACCTGGCCTGATACTTACAGAACTGACACAGAAAATTCACCCAGTACACACGTAGGACATGACTTATGGCCTTTGGAATCCAGTGTCACAGTCACTCTGGACATTACTTGATTTAATCTTTTTCTCAACAGTGCAGAAAATATGTGGTATTTTCCACAGAAACTTGTATCTAACTACCTCACATACACAGGTATATTTGTAGTCACTGATACTTACCTGTGCATAATTTTGTTATCTTGATTCAACCTTAACTATTTTTTAGTGAATCCATGACCCATTTTCTTCTCTTTGCTATGTCCTTCTGCCGACTCTGTTCTCCATAGGCTGTGGGTTGATCTCAAAGGTCTTGTGGCCTCATCTTGACTGACATGTAGCTCACAAAAATAAGCATCTTGGCATTTCTTCATCTGACCAGCTATGTTAACAGAGGCTTTATGAATATTTTATAAATATTTACTGATGATGTGATAAAAGAAACAAAAGATCTAGTAAGCCTGACTTTTGTTTAATGAAATTTACTTTAAAAGTCTGCACTTATTCAACCTAAAATTGTTATTTGTACAATGATATTTGTATTAATTTTCAAAAAGCCAAGGTAAAGAGATATTTTAAAGTGGTAAATAGTTCAGAATAAATCCAATGAATTTAAAAAACAGTTATTGTACACCTATTTAGTGTTTATAATTGTGCTAAATTATTTCACATATATCTTTGGTCTTCTAAAGAAGATATTATTAGCCAGGTTTTACAAAAGAGAAAACTTAGACTTACCTAGGTTAGGAAAATTTTTCAACGGCAGAAGGCTGGTAAATGGCAGAACCACAACTGAAATCATAAACTGCAGTCAGTTTAATGAATGAAGATCTTAGTTTTCCAAGCAATTGTGTTTATGGGACCAGAATGTAAGTAAAGATACCTAGTTTTAAAACTAATCAGATTTATCACCTATCACTGCCCTAACGCTGCAGAAAAACAGCTCCAACATCTCAATGGCTTACAGCAATAAGCATTTGTATTTTTCATGCCTGGGTCTCTATGTCAACTACAGTTTGATTGATCTTGGCTGCTCTCACTTAGATTCCTTTGGGCTTGGCTGGTCTCCAGCTGAAGGTCAAATTCAGGTCTATTTCTACATTTCTTCATCAGCCTGAGGCAAGAACTATCTAGGGCAGGTGGCAGAAACAAAAAAGACTAAACCAAGTGGAAGCAAAGAGAAACACATTTAAAGCTTCTGCTTGCTTTCACATTTCATTGGCCAAAGCAAGTCACATGGCCTGGTCCAAAGTCAAGCAGGCAAGGAATTACATTTCACCAAATGGACTATGTGAGGTACTACAAAGTTACATAGTAAAAGGCATGAATGTATAAACCCATAATACAAAGATAGTGAAAAATTGGGAATCATGATACAATCTACTACAGCATTCATACAACTGGTCTTTGAGTTCAAGGAGCAATCTTGGATCTAGTTACTTAAAGACAAAATAAAAGAAGTAGAGCAACCCTTTTAAAATAAATTTATTGACAAAAATGCTTATTTTGAGATGTAAGTTTACATATAAACTTAAAGATAAGTGTATACAACTGTTTTAAGAATATTATTAAACAGAATGTTTCAGAAATAGAAGCTGGCAGTTCCAAAGTTCCCATATCCAAAGAAAAATTGATTATCAGCAAGAGTCATTTTTAAATCTGCCATATCAATAGCCATTAGCTACTAAAATTATCATAAGATGTTAGTTTACAGATCTCACCAGTAGAAAGATATTAAAAATCAATGCAAAAATAATAAAATGTGGGCTTCCCTGGTGGTGCAGTGGTTGAGAGTCCGCCTGCTGATGCAGGGGACACGGGTTCGTGCCCCGGTCTGGGAAGATCCCACATGCCGCGGAGCGGCTGGGCCCGTGAGCCATGACTGCTGAGCCTGCGCATCCAGAGCCTGTACTCCAAAACGGGAGAGGCCACAGCAGTGAGAGGGCTGTGTACTGCAAAAAAAATAAAATAATAAAATTCTATTTAATATGTGGGCTCAAAGAAGGTATTCAAATTCATGAGTGTAGAAATAGGAAATATCTTGATAAGGTTGTTTATATTGCAGTGTTTCTGAAAAAAATAAAGCTACAATTTATAAAAGATGGCCAAAGATCTTGGGTAAAAATTTTAAATGCTAGAAATAAAGTGAAAAAGAAGAAAACACATATACAAAACTACTTAACCATTTTCTTTACTACAGAGACATTACTATTTTTAAATACTAGGAAATTAGTTTAAATTTTTAAGAGGTTGGGATCATTATGCTGTTTAGCAACATGTATTCACTTTAGAAGCACACACCAATGCCATGCTACTAAAGATGAAGAAATTAGTCCACTTCCAATTCTTTCCACCTCCTGATTTTTTTTAATAGATCTTTATTGAGTATAATTGCTTCACAATACCGTGTTAGTTTCTGTTGCACAACAAAGCGAATCAGCCATATGCATATACATGTCCCCATATCCCCTTCCTCTTGAGCCTCCTTCCCATCCTCCCTATCCCACACCTCTAGGTCATCACAAAGCACCAAGCCTATCTCCCTGTGCTATGCTGCTGCTTCCCACCAGCCAACTACTTTACGTTCAATAGTGTATATAGGTTGATGCTACTCTTACTTAGCCCCAGCTTCACCCTCCCACCCCATGTCATCAAGCCCATTCTCTATGTCAACCTATTTATTCCTGCCTTGAAACTACTAGGTTCATCAGAACCATTTTGTTTTTTTAGATTACATATATATGTGTTAGCATATGGTATTTGTTTTTCTTTTTCTGACTTACTTCACTCTGTATGACAGACTCTAGGTCCATCCACCTCACTACAAATAACTCAATTTCGTTCCTTTTAATGGCTGAGTAATATTCCATTGTATATATGTGCCACATCTTATTTATACATTCATCTGTCGGTGGACACTTAGGTTGCTTCCATGTCCTGGCTATTGTAAATAGAGCTGCAATGAACATTGTGGTACATGACTCTTTTTGGATTATGGTTTTCTCAGGGTATATGCCCAGTAGTGGGATTGCTGGGTTGTATGGTAGTTCTATTTTTAGTTTTTTAAGGAACCTCCATACTGTTTTCCATAGTGGTTGTATCAGTTTACATTCTCACCAACAGTGTAGGAGAGATCCCTTTTCACCACACCCTTTCCAGCATTTACTGTTTCTAGCTTTTTTGATAATGGCCATTCTGACCTGTGTGAAGTGATACCTCACTGTAGTTTTGATTTGCATTTCTCTAATAATTAGTGATGTTGAGCATCTTTTCATGCACATCTTGGCCATCTCTATGTCTTCCTTGGTGAAATGTCTGTTTAGGTCTTCTACCCATTTTTTAACCGTATTTTTTGGGTTTTTTGATATTGAGCTCCATGAGCTGTTTGTTTATTTTGTAGGTTAGTCCTTTGTTTGTTGCTTCATTTGCAAGTATCTTCTCCCATTCTGAGGGCTCTCTTTTTGTTTTGTTTATGGTTTCCTTTGCTGTACAAAAGCTTTTAAGTTTAATTAAGTCCCACTTGTTTATTTTTGTTTTTATTTCTGTTACTCTAGGAGGGTGGTCAAAAAACATCCTGCTGTGGTTTATGTCAAAGAGTGGTTTTCCTCTAAAAGTTTTATAGTGTCTGGTCTTACATTTAAGTCTAATCCATTTGGAGTTTATTTTTGTGTATGGTGTTATGTAGTGTTCTAATTTCATTCTTTTACATGTAGCTGTCCAGTTTTCCCAGCACCACTTATTGAAGAGGCTGTCTTTTCTCCATTGTTTGTTCTTGCCTCCTTTGTCATAAATTAGGTGCCCATATGTGCATGGGTTTATCTCTGGGCATTCTATCCTGTACCATTGACCTATATTGCTGTTTTTGTGCCAGTACCATACTGTCTTGATTACTATAGCTTTGTGGTATAGTTTGAAGTTGGGGAGCCTGATTCTTCCAACTCCATTTTTCTTTCTCAAGATTGCTTTTGCTATTCAGGGCCTTTTGTGTTTCCATATGAGTTGTAAGATTTTTTTGTTCTAATTCTGTGAAGAATGCCGTTGGTAGTTTGATAGGGATTGCGTTGAATCTGTAGATTGCTTTGGGTAGTATAATCATTTTCACAATATTGATTCTTCCAATCTAAGAACATGGTATATTTCTCCATCTGTTTTTGTCATCTTTGATTTTTTTCATCAGTGTTTTATAGTTTTCTGAGTGCAAGTCTTTCACCTCCTTAGGCAGGTTTGTTCCTATCCACCTCCTGATTTTTAAAAAAATTGTATTCAATTACTTCTTTGTGCTATATAACATTTACATCTTCATACCACCTCTCACACTGTCTCAAGTCAGCCATGCTGACCCTCTTATTGTTTCTCATCCCTGCCAAGATCATCCCTGCCTTGGGTTCCTTTTACTTATTTCTCCCTCTTCCTAGCATACTCTTCCCCAAATATCTGCCAGGCTGGCATCTTCTCATTAGTCAGGTCTCAGTTCAAACCTCACCCTCTCTGAGAGGCTTCCCTGACCACTGACCTTCAAGATACTCAACATATCACCATGTTTAATTTTCTTTAGAGCATTTATCACTCTCAGAAACTCCCTTGTTCAGCACTTTATTTTCTGTCTTCCCACAGAATCATGTAAATTCCATGATGGCAGGAATGTTTTGTTTACCACTTCTAGTCAGGACTGTGACACTTTAGAGGAAATCTGTTCTTCTCTCTAGATTGGAGAAGACTTGTGTCATATCCCAGCAGACTCTCTTGTCTCAAGCTAAGCCTGAAGGATTTTAGAGTTTTGTTTAATATTTTGCAGTTGGAGGTTGCTTCTTTATCCTCATTGCACTGATGACAGTTTTTAAATAGTTAACCTCTATTTTTCTTTTTGTTGCTATTCCAGGTTTTGATGCATGCCAAGAGAGGAAATTTAACTAAAATCCTTCCACACCAACATCACCAATTTGCATTCTGCAAACACTGTAAATATCTTAATTTTCCTCTTGAATTTGTTTGTATGAGACCAAACTTAAAAGGAAGAAATGATGATGGAAGCTAAATAGTGGGAACCACCACTGCCATCGTGAGTTGCAGATGCCTTTGGGAGTCTGATAAGAACAAATGACAGGCAGACCTTTATAGGCAGACTCATAAATGCTGTCACCTGAAAGCCCGTTCATGGACTCCTTTAAGGACCACAGACCCCACATAATGTGGATTTCCAGTCAGATTTCTCTACATTAACATTTGAACTTCTCAACATATACATAATAAATTTTCCAATAATCTGAATTATTCAAGTCAAAATAAATTCTGCTGTACCCCGCCAGGAATCATCTATCTAATTGATAATAAGTTAATATTGGTAAAAGTATTAAGAATAGTTCCTGGCACATACAGAGCACCCTATTAGCATTTGATAAATATACTAAAGTAAAACTGTTTTGAACTAACCCCCACTCTCTTCTTAGCTGTTCAAAATATATTGCTGTTACATGGCATAATTACTAGTGAAACAAAATATATGTCCTGGCAACTATATTCCAAATGCATAAGACTATGATAAAAAGAGCATGAACTAAGCTGTCACAGAGTTGTGAGGGATTTTTATGCTGTGATGTCAAGGATGAGGAGAAACCCAACCAGCAACTACCTAGATGTTTCTAAACCCTTCTCAAGACTCCAAGAGTGTGAGCTTCTGCCGTTCCGAGTCCAGGGGGGTTTGATTTCTCTGCTTTAATTCCAGGCAGTCATGGTGATAGTAAGTACCAGGGAGGTCAGGTGGTTATAGAGCAGTGACATGATAAGAGTAAGTGGAGTAGCAAGGGACCAGCAGTCCCTGGAGACCCTCTTGTGCATGCAGTATGATTAATCAGTTTCTCTAAAAGTAATATTCTTTCCATCAATTACATACTTTGTAGGACAAAAACCTCCCAAATTACTCCCAGACTTTCCCCAAAGTGAAGGTAATTGGGTACCCCCCTTTTTTAAAAGGTGCACATTTTGTTCCTAATTATAATGTCATTACCATAAGGTAAATGTCCTATTGCCAAGGTAACAGGAATGGGGTAACTTGCATCAGTGGGGAAACTTGGATTAAGAATTTGAACTCCATTTGGTCAGAGGACTTCTTGTATTGACTGCCTTCACACTTGGGTTAAAGTACTGCAAATCCTTCTGCAATGGAGCTATTCCTTCCTAGTCTTGTCTCTCATTCCTCCAAGTCTGGGGGACCTGCACAGATTTGCTCCTCTGACCCACACTTCTTCAACACCTCTCCACTTTTTAAAGGAATTTCTAAAATTTTATCTTCTTATAAAAAAAAAATTTAGGCCCATTGTTGAGTTTTACCTTTAAAAAATTGCTTATTTCATTTTTTTCAATTTGTATACTGCTATTAGAATATAGTATTCTTGAAGAATAATGATACTCTCCTTTATCATAATTCTTATACAAAACTATAAAATGATGTCCAAACTTGGAATTTCTTCTCAATCTACACAGTGACATTCCCCTAACCTAACACAATTCCTGAATACAGAATCACACCTTTTGACCACTGTAGATATCTTTATTCTTTTTCTTTGTTCAATTGTTTCCCATGGGCAAAAAATCCTGAAGTTTCTTCCAAGATGGGTTAATGTATTCTCAGGTGGCAGCAAGGATGTTGACCATAGCACCAAGCCAAAGGAGCCTTTTCTATATATCCTTAGGTCATGAAGCTTCTATGTCTCTATGTGCCTATGCTATCCCTCTGACTGTCAGTCATTTGAGGTTACTGCATTAATATGCAATAGAGATATAAGAGGGATTTTTAACTGCCAGATGCACTAGAACTAGATTGTATCCCGGTCCAATTAATTCCCCCTTGAGCCCATCTTTATACAATAATATTTAACCTGTGTAATCCGTGTGAAATTCGGCAATACTGTCAACTTCTCTACCAAAGATGTTCCCACTACTAGTAGAGCACAGAAATAATGCAAAAGAAGCCACTATGTTTAGCTATACAAAACTCAGCAATGACCACACACTGCACCCATCACATATAAGTGCACTGTCTATATTCACAAAGACCCTACTACAGCATGGCAAAAGAATAGAGCTAAGGCACTGTTCGCATTTTTAAATGATCCATCCTACTCTTTTTATTCCTTCAAATACAGTGTTTTCTACCATATTTATTCAATTGTCACAGAAAACTAATGCAAGTATAAATGTAGCCAGCCATAAGAAATAAATAAATGCCCAACAGCCAATGTAGATTATGTATTAAGATGTGGGTTATATCAAGGCAGGTTATTTCTGCAGGGACTTCATTCCCACAAATCCTCAAGCATATATGGTGTTACACAACAGATTGCTCTGCCAGGGCTTCTGCCTCTGAATTCCAGGTGTGCTCAATTTTGCATCTGTTATTTCACAAACATTGGACTTGAGCAGCAAACCATATGGCTTCCCTTACTGGATCAACTTTTTATCACAAATATGCACCAATTACCAGTACAGAGGCTGTGCCATCTGAAAATGCCAAGAGTGAGTGGTGTTGGGTTGGGTGCATAGACATAACTCAACATGAGTTTACAGCAGCCCTGAATGTACTGTCTGGTGCTTCCCAGCTGACCCTGATCTATGGTATCTGGATAACAAATGTGCACATTTAGAATATTCTGTTCAGTTATAGCTCTGTGCTGGGAATCAAACAAGTTACAAATAGCCCCAAGTCCAAATACAGTAGTGACATGCAGTAATGGTGTCATTATCAGGCAATAATTCTATGCTTATTACTGACTCTTACTAGTGATAAAAAGGGTAGCCTGTAGCAAAGTGGCCACTCACAGACACTAGCAAGGGGATAGCAAATTACACTTAGGGTCATGATTCTATCCTCAATTAGCTCTGTGTATAAATGTGAGTCTGTGTGTGTGTGCCTGCATGTGTATGTGTATACATCTGCATGTGTGCATGTCTGTGTGAAAGTCATGTGTCTGGTCACTAATTCCCTGGCAAAGAAAAATTAAGTAAAACAAAAAGGGAATGTTCATTTTTAGAATCATTTTCTGGCATTGCCACATGACAATTTATAATGAAGTGTGTTTTCACTGAACAACACTTCTTTTCATAACACAGTTATGGATCTCCAAACATTCCCTCACGACAAGATGATTCTTGAGAAGGGAACTCTCTGAAAGCCAAAAATACGGAAATGTTCTTTTCTATATAGTTCTTCAAGCAATAGAAAGGTGTCTAGAGAAGAATATCTACTTGAAATTCCCAAGCAAGAAGAAAATAGAAATTTTTTGATCCTGTATATTTACAGCACCTTAAAAAAGACTTGTTAAGATCGTTATTATATCCCTCTTATCAAGGACTTATCATAAACTCTGCTTGAGGCAGTCTCAGATTATAAGGGTTTTACTATGCAAGGAAAACAAAAATTCCTGCTGTCCTACTGGTATTTTTATAAATTCCTCATTTATTTTACAGATCATAAAATGGTGACAGAGCAAAAGTGTAAAAGACTGCCACAAATTTACATTTTTTAACAACATTCAAAAATCAGTCTAATTTTATAATGATTTTAAAAGCTTACAAACATTTAATACAAAGGGAAACAAGAGATCTGAAAGTTCAAAACTGGAGCAAAAGCTAACACTGCTGAAAATGTTAGTTGTGTTGTTAATCTAAGCTTCCAAGTCCTTTGACTGGCATTGCAAGCTTAGTGCTAATCAAAGCAACAAATAACATGGCACCAAAGTTTGCTTGGATCACTTGGCTTTCTCTTTTTCTCTCTACTTCCTAGTGTGTGGTGAGGCTGGCTGTATCTCAATGTTATTTACTTATGTGTTATCAACTTAGGCAATGAATTATATAGTCAAGAGCATCATATGCTTTCTTTCTTTTAGTCAATTGTATTGATTTAGTTCTTTCTCATTGGCAGATAAATTCAGCTTATGTAACAGCAGTTATCCAGAAGGAACGTTAATATGATCCACAAGATATAAGGAGCTTGCTTAAGCCTCCTGGACCATCCTTAAAATCTGACTTTGAGACTATTTTTTATTTGGCCAAGACAAAAATCTCACTGGCCTCACCTCGTTAATCTTGAATGCAATGTCACAATTTACAGTCTAGAGGTTTAACCTTAATAAGCACAGATCCAAACTTTATCAGAGAGACTTACATCATAAAAAAAATAGCTACTTATGTTTGAGGATCAAAGCCTTGACAGAGACTCATGACTCTCACCCAGGTAAACTCGTAAGGGGCAGCAGTGCTAGGACTCCTGAAACTGGAACTCCACCATAGGGAGCACATACAATATTGCTTTGTGACAAGTTGAGATGGTCTCAATATTAATTGATTCTATTTGATTGTCCCACCTCCTGTCAACTTACTTATTATCATTTATTATGCAGGAATAGAGTGAACAGAGTAGACTCTGGCTGTGTGGTGACCAAAATAATGAGTTAAACCAAGGGTTAAAGGGAGGAATTTGCTGCCATATCCTTAATAATAGATATCACCAAAGTTATTCAGTCATTAGAATTTAATAAATGTATATTTATACCATGTCTTACTATTATCTTATTCCAAAATTTCTAAATTTACCATTCATTTACCGGAACAGACAAATTTTCTCTCTATTCACCTGGCTTGGTCACTAATTCCTTCTAGCAAAGAGCTGGAGAATCATAAACATTCTGCTGCTTCTAACATAGCTGACTCTTCTGTTTCTAAATTAGAAGAGATATTATCTCACACAGGCATTTGAACTCCATGAAATCGATATAATACTGTATGTCTTTGGCATTCTCAATGGATACATCCTCAGAACTCTACGATCCTCAAAATTATGAACTCCATTAATTGAGATGGAGATGCTGGGAAGCTGGCTAGGCTTTCTAACCAGTAAATTGAATTCATCCAATTTCCAGGCTAGTAGCCATGTGACTCAAATTCACATTTTTGTTTTCAAGGAGTATATCATTTAATGTCTTCAGGAAGTAGGTATGTTTTTCCTTATTCCATCTATGGACATCTGGATCCCTTGAGGAATGTCAGAACTATAAATACTAAATTTACTAATGCCAACAATTGCAAAAATCCTAAACTTAATGTTTTTTGCTTTTGATAAGAGCAAATAGCATTTTTAATATTAAGGCAATAATAAATTAAACCTGATGTTATGTTTAATTAAATGTTGAGTAAAGTTTTATAGATTTCTATTGAATACCAAAATGTAATCCTTCATGTTTAACATGTGTATCTATGTAGATCCATATGGTATTTTTCTACAATGCTTTGGAATCTTTATTTATTTATTTTTTTGGCCTTGCCGTGCAGCATGCAGAACTTCCTCAACCAGGGATCAAACCCGTGCCCCCAACATTGGAAGCACAGAGCCTTAACCACTGGACCACCAGGGAAGTCCACCTTTGAATCTTTTAAAATAATCTGCAAAGTAAGAAGTAAATAAGGGTCAACTATAAGTTACAGTGAAGTGGAATGAAATAGTTAATCACACATAATTTTACCTACAGGTATGAAGTTAAAGGAAACAAAGAAAATAATCAAATAGATGATCATTAAAGAAATATAAAGGAAGGAAGAATTTTAGTGTAATATGTGCTGATAAATTGATCAGAAAATAAAAACAGATTTATCAAAGATAAAAGAACTGAACAAAAAAATTAATGCACTTAAAATTCCAACCATCAAATGATTAAATAATCAGGCTGTTATTGTTAAGAATCCAGCTTTTCAAATATGGTGATTCAGTCTTCAACAAGAAATGAAGATTTATGAGCTGATGCCCTTAGTAACAGTTTAGTATTTCCCAAAGTTCTGAGGCCAGTAGTAGTTCTCATGTGAAGACTTAGCTGTACCTCAATAGCTGTTCTCTTCTTCTTCATTAATATTTCCTTCTTCCAAATTTTTTTTAGGTACCTACCTGCCCAGATAATGTCATCCTTCTGGCCTCCCTTGTAGGTAGGTGTGACCATAGGCCTATGGCACAGAAGTCAAATGGCAGTTTCCAAATGCTCTTTTAAAGAGTCATCTAATCTCACCATTTACCCTGTTTTTACTTCTTTCTTCTTGATGTTTTCTGGAGTGCTAATGTGATAACAGAAGCTGGACTAACCATTCTGGACAATAAGGTGACCTTAAGAATGAAAGATATGAATGGTAGAGCAAATCAGAAGAAATCCACCTCCTGGTACAATACCAGTCTTGAACCTCTAGGCTTAAAACTGTTGATAATTTGTTATTTGGATAGTGGTCTCAAGTAAGTGCATGAACATTGTTTAGGAAAAGAGGCCAGGCCTACAAAATTGGCTTTCTCATCAATATCTCTGCCTTCTATAAGAAATCCATCTACCAGCCTGCACTTTTAGGCTCTCTTCCAGTGACTCATTCTGGTAAGAACCTGACTTGCTCTGGCCACGTTTACCTATTGGGTAGAATTAACATGAGGAGGATCTCTGTTCACTTCATGGCCCAGTCTCTTGGCTCTGTCCACCTGAAAACAATGGACATCTACTCTCAACCTCCAGGCTCTGAAGAAAGAATAAGTCAGGCTCCTCCATCTTGCTCCTATAAATGGATAGACCAATTCAAGACAGTGTGGATGGAACAGAAAGACGCATTTTAGGCTCAGAGCCAAACCCAATTCTACAATTTAGCTAAACTATGTATGAATAGGGCAGTTACTTTAATCCCTATCCTGCCCTGTTGTTACTGTTATCAATTTTAGGCCTTGAGGAGAAGAGAGGTGAGTAATGAGACCACCCCAGCAACGATATTTTGAGCTTCTCCTCAGTGTATCAGTGCAAAGTCAAATCAGGAAGTGGTGCTTAATACTCCAGTTCTATATATTTGTCCATTTTAAGTAACAATGATTCTAAAAAATATTCCATAGAAATCATATGTTCTTTTTTTCTTCTCCCTCTTTGGGTCTGCGGTTTTAAAAAATATATCCAATAAAACAACACACACACACAAATCATCACCCCTCTATATATTAGTGATCTGAGCTTGAAAAAAAAAAGAATCACAATATTGTACCATTTTCAATCCACTGAGCAATGTCTTCAACAATGACAATAGGAATGTAATGCTCAAGGAAACAAGAGTAAACTCCAGGTATTTGGCATTTTTGTGTGTGTGGAATCTTAGATATTCCTAAGAAAAGTGCCAGGGAATAAGCTTTACACAACCAAGAGCAGTCAGATGTTATCATGCCCCAGTACATCTACTGCTCAGATAAGGAGGTCTGTACCATTGCGGCAGTATCATGCCAACCTATATCAGAGCCTGAGGCAAAGGAAAAAATCAGTTGTCCTGGGCTGTCTTTATTTAAAATTTTATTTAAAATCTAAAGTTTTGATATTTTGTTCATCATGGATTTTTTTGTGCTACTTTTGGTTTAAATATTTTCTTGGGACATTATTTATCTCTGTTGCTCCTCCTTACATTTGGCACCCAAAACAAAACTGGATGAGGATAGATAAAAGGGTCTTGGGGTCTCATCCTAGTCCTAGCCCTGCATTTCAGAGTCCTGCACTGGCTATCTGTGTGACTTCTGCCAAGTTTATCTGCATTTCTGGACCTTAGAATATCTGAGATGAGTCACCAGCTGATGCTTCCTTGCTTCACGTTATTATTTGACAATAGGAAAAGCCTGTGCCATGCATGATGCCTGAAGAGTTGACATTAAACAACATAAAAACAGTCTTGCTGTTGTCCTCAAAAATACAAGCCCCTACCTGCATGAGGCAGGCTCATAACAGAGTTGGTCCAACCATCCTTGAGGTAGATGCCACATGGACATGTCAAAGAGCTGCAAATGGGGTGAATACTCAGTTGTGAACCCCTTTGGAGGATTTTTCTTCTTTTTAAAAAGAAGGTACACAGAACTACTAAAACCTGCAGATATTCAATAAGAACCAGTATCTCTGCTTTGCCTGCTTCCAATTACACAGCATCATCCTAGCTCCAGTCTGGGGTTTCTTACATGCACTGATGCTTAAAGCACAGCTATAGCAAAAGCTGGACTGACACTCTTCTTTGCCTCTAGCAATTGCTCAGTGTTTTTTATTTTATTTGGTTTTTGGTTGACCACACTACAAGCCTGTCCTGCAGCGACAGCAAACATGGTTCGCTTCCAGGAGACTCACAAGACCTCTCTAGCGATCTTCATACTCTCTGCCTGGTGGGGAACAAAGATGGGACGAACTTCTTACAAGGAGCCACCACAGACATACACTGAGAGGCACGTTCCTCCTCCCAGGCTGAGTGCCGTCTGCAATGCTGAGATTGTCGGCAAAGAACAACGGGTATCTTTAGAGATAAAAGCATTACCTAAATGCAAGATTTTGTCAGGTAATGACCTCACGATTTTCACTGTATCTCACAATTGCTGTCTGGTGGTGATTATAGGGTAGGGAGCAGTGTGTTTCTTGGAAAGATCCAGATTACGCCTGGGAGGGAGGTAAGTTGTCTGGCAGGACTGACATGCAATGAAAGATTATAAAAACCTGGTTTCTCCAGTCTGACAATGAGCATGGTTAGAAAGGAACTTAATTGCACCATTTAAGATTAGGAAAGGTACAAGGGGAACAAAGTTATCAATTCCAAGCTTAAAATGCCATCGCACAATATGAGAATAAGTACTCATATGAATGGCACAGCAAGAAAATTTAAAAACCAATAAAATGAAATACTTCTGCACACAGTGGAATTCAGTGCTGCAGGAGATCAGAGAGTCAAATGCAGCAGCTGTATTTTAAAAGGAAGTTGAATAATTTTATGACCACTATAAAAGAGGAGACAGGCTTAAATTGCTACAGGAGGTTAGAAATGAGGAAAAACTTCATAACTACAAAAGTCGTAAGACCTGTGTGTAGGCTTAGTCAGAGTATTTTGATTTGCCACATTTTCTTTAGCTTTACCAGGATTTGTCACTCCTATTAGCCAAACCAGAAACTGTTCAACCTCAAAGCCCATGACCTTTTGTTTTGCTCTGTGTGGCTCACCATCTTTTGTCTTCCCCATTTGTAACATTACCAAGGCATTTATCACAGACTCCCTGGTGATACCTCCCTGGAAACACATGTCCACCAAAGTGACTGGCCAGATGCTGTTTACTTTGCACACAGATTTCTGAAAGCTACTTTACGCCTTCAGTCTCTCCTCCACTTCAAGTCACATTATAGCCCTGAGGAGATACTGGGAGCAGACTCCAAACTACACCGAGAAATGCCATTAGATTTCAAATCAGTTGCTTTAACCTCTTATGCACCACAGACCACAATAATCCATCAGACGATGCAGGTTTAACCACATTCTGCCTCTCCCCAGTAGCCAACAATAGGCTTTTAGATAAATTAGGATTTTCATTCTGTTGACTGTCTATTGCCTCACACTCCCTACGGGATCATTTCTTGGATGGTGGCACCCTGAAATAATCCCTTGCATTGGTGTAGCACTTCAGAAGTTACGGCATATTTCTGTATCCATACCATTTGATATGGAAGTCAGGGTAGGGCAAATATTAACATAGCCTGTTGAAAAATGAGAAATCAAGCTTCACTTCTGCTCAAGCGCTTATACTTTCTGATTCCTGGTCCTTTTCAATACAAAAGATGACTTACTACAGCTAAGAAAGCTGGCCATTTTATTCACAAATCTCCCTCCTTCCTCTGCCACTTTACTTAAATGCTCTACCACATCTAGAATGGTCTGCTGTTTCTTTCTAATAGTTTTAGTTTACTAAATGCAATTTACTCCATGAAAACAACCTTCATTCACTTAAAATATTCTCATACCCCAAGCAATTATCCCTAATACACACATTTCTCTAGGCCTCTTTCCCTAATCTTCTGAAAAATCATGTTTGCATCCATAAAATACCCAGGGACAGTTAAGGTGAATCAAATCCACAATGTTAGTCATTTTATATGCCTCACAAATTCAGGAACATCTTCCATATGAGTGTTCATATCTTCTTTCATTTATTCAATAAATATTTGAGCATTTTCTATGTACCAAGACACTGAGGATATGTAGCAGAGAATGAAACAGACTAACATTCCAGACCTTATTGAGTTTAGAGTCTAGTGGGGAAGACAAACAGTAAACAAAGTAGCTAAGAAATTTATAGAAGTGATAGAGTCTAAAAAATATAAATTTGGTAAAGAAGGAAAAAAGTGTCAGGATGGAGGCAAGTAGATAAAATTTTGAATAAGTGGATAAGGCTTCACTGAAAAGATGGACTTTTGAGTGAAAATCAATGAAGCAAAAGAGATAGCCATGTGACTATCTGAGGGAAGAGTATTTCATATAAAGGAACAGCAAGTGCAAAGGCCCTGAGGTGGAGGTCTGACTATGTGTTTCAAGCAAGAACAAAGAAGCCTGTGTGGTCAGAGTGGAATTAAGGAGGACATAGTGGTAGAAAGTAAAGTCAGAGAGACACTGGAATGATAATAATACAGGGCCTGGTAGGAGATGGAGACCATGTGTGAAGAGAATGATATGCACTAAGTTATACTTTACAAGATATCTATCTGATTGGTTGAAACTAGGCCAAAATGGGCAAGAGCAGAAGAAGGAAGATCAGTTAGGAGTCTATTGCATTAATGCAGGCAAGTGACTCAGGAGTCATAGTGAATGTGGTAGGAACGGGATAAATTTAAAATATATTTTGAAAGTAGAATCAGTTGATTTTATGACAAATTATATGTAGAATACCAGAGAATGAGTGGAGCCGGGGATAACACAAAGATTTTGGCTAGAACAGGTAGGCAGATGAATTTTCTATTAATGAAGATATGGAAGGCAAGTGTAAGAGCAGATTTGGAGGTGGGGAATATCAGCAGATCTACTTGAGAAATGTTAAGTGTGTGATGTCTATTAGACATTCCTGTGGAACCTCAAGTAAGCATTGTGTATATGGAATATTTGGATTTATTTGGATTTTGAAGTTCAGAGAAGAGGCCCAGGCAGGAGACATAAACACAGACATTAATAAGCATGTAGGTGGTAAAGATAATATTTAGAAATGAAACAGGATGAGATCCCCTGGGGAGTGGGAGAGAAGGGTTAGAAAAGAGAAAAAGTTTAAGGAGTGAGCCTTGCACACTTCAACATGTAGAAATTGGAGAGACAAAAAAAATGGTAAAGATATATCTAGAAAAGTAAAAGAAAATCTAGGTAAATGTGGCATCTTAGAAGTCAGGTGAAGAAAGTATTTCAAAGACAGAGTGATAATCTAAGTCAAATGCCTCTGATAGGTCAAGTGAAATATGAGAAATAATCTTTAGATTTAGCAACAAGGAGATCATTGGTGACCTTGTTAAGAATGGTTTCACTGGAATAGTGGGGATTAAAGGATAATTTAAGTGGATTAAAAAGAGAGAGGAGAAGAGTAATTGGAAACAGAAAGTCAGCAAACATAGATAACTCTTTCAAGGGAAAATGGGATCATACCTAAAGGAGGAAGTAGGGACATGAGAGGGTATTGTTTTTTTTTAATATTGGAAAAATAAGGACACAATTATAATCTAATTGGAATAATCCAATTTAAGGAGGTTTGCCAAGCTACAGAAAAAGGGGGAGAATTGCTGAAGTGTTGTCTCTGAGTAGGGAAGGCAGGATGGGGTCTAATCATTCATGGAGTGTTTAGCCTTAGCCAGGAATATGAAGTTCACTTACAGCAAAAGAAAGAAGGTAGAATTGAGATAAAGGTAGGTGATTAGAGCATGTAGACATTTCTTCTGATTGCTCTTATTTTACCACTGAAGTAAAAAGCAGCATTGTTAGGCCAGAGTTAGAATGGGATGGGGGTGCTTGGGATGATTGACAGAGAGGAAGTACATAGCACGCATCTAGGAGACTGGGAGAATGAATGGATTGGTAGGATGGCTGGCAGCCTTAAATTCTGCCTTGAAAGTAATGATCATGTGTCTAAAGTGAAAACAGTCATCGTGAGTTTGATTTTGTCTCACTTGTACCAGCTGCCTGGATTCAGTCACAGAAGTACTCAAAAGCTTGTTTTAACCAAGGTTGTGATTCAGCCAAGTATAACAAAGGGAAAGGGAACAAAGGAGTTGAGGGTACAGTAGGCCCTCCATATGCATGGGTTCTGCATCTGGGGATTCAACTGACTGCAGACTGAAAATTTTTCTTGTTTTAAATTCCAGAAAGTTCCAAAAAGCAAAACTTCAATTTGCTGTGTGCCAGCAACTACTTACATAACATTTACATTGTATTAGGTATTATGAGTAATCTACAGATGACTTAAAGATACAGGAGGATGTGTGCAGATTATATGGAAACACTACTCCATTTTACATAAGGAACTTGAGCAATCACCAGATTTTGGTATCCCGGGGGGGTGAGGGGGGTTCTGGAACCAATCCCCTATGGATACTGGATTTTGACGGATGACTGTATTTGCAGATGACAAGTGAATGAGTATAATGATTGGCCATAGATTTCAAACTAGATAAGAGGTTAGGAGAGGAGGTTAGGGATTTAGAGAAAGTGAAAAAGTAGTAGGAACGGGGGGGGGGGGGGGTGGCGGGAGTGAAAAATGGTTGCAATTGAGGTAACTGAGGAAGCAAACTGGGAAGAAGGGGTGGGGTTGGTAATCAGTTAATGAGATGATTGAGGTAAAATGTGTTTGGATAATAAAAAGATCAAGATTATAGCCATAGGAGTGGTTGGCTGAGGTCCAATGAAGGCTAAGAAACTGGGCGTGCAGAGGACTGACTGGAAAGGTGATTTGTGTGGACTTGTAATCACTAAGCATGTGACATGAGTGGTACTGGAGTGAGGAGTAGTAAGATAAATTCTCAAGGGATGCAGCATACTAGCCAAAGGGATGGATGGGACAGTGGATGGTGGCAACAAAAGGTGTAGCAGATGATACTGTAGTCTGATGACAGGGGAGTAAAAGTTGAGTCTATTTAAGGAAGAGGAGGGTAGACAGAATGATCTGAAAGTGGTCAAAATGAAACAGCCTAATCCATCTCATCCTTTTTACAAGGAATGTGGGAGATAAATGCTATATTTGAGGGTCTCCAGGGGAAGTAAGCCAGGCTTTAGTTAGACAAGAAAAATGAAAGGAACTTTGACAGAAGAGGTTGAGAATATAGGGATGTTTTTGCAGTTGACCATTTGTTCCAGAAAAGTTAACATGGTTCAGGAGCTAAGAAGTGAGGCAATGAGGATGAGAGTCTGGAATGACTTGGGGTCCCTGGGCTTTTTGTGGTAACTGACCTGAACAGGGGTGAAAGGCATGGTGAGGTTAGTCCTCATGGCTTCAAGGCTGTGAGCTCTCTCATCCTTATAAGTGGGCTCTCATTCCAGCGAGTGAGCTCTTGTTCAGGAACTTCAAGAGTTCTAGACTCTTAATTGTGGAAATGTGGAAGTTGCAGAGGGGCAGTCTTATTCTTAAGGCACAGCTAATCTCCTAAACCCTGCTGCTGTGGCCTGCAGAGGAGTGGCTGTCCCTAGTGTTCTGACGCCTTCTTGACTTCTGTCAATAAGGCTCCGAGGCTGCAGAGACGGCAAAGGCAAGAGTGAGCCCTCCTTCTGGTGTCCACCTCCCACTACAGTGGTAGCCAAGGTCGTCCAAAGAGAGCAAAATAGCTGAGGCGGCTTGTGGAGAGTTTTAAGGAAAACCTTAACCATACATCCACATATATTCGTTTCATTAGAGTACATACATATATTTCATTCATTAGAGTATATGAAATATTTACCAAAAAAAAAAATTTGGAAGGAAGGAATATTGAGAAGCCTACAGCTTCAAAGGAGATTTAGCTGGTCTCCTTTGGTTATTTTTTTTTTTTTTTCTGAGTGTTAACACATCAAGCTCAACCTGAGGAAACAAAGATTTGGTAGTAAATTCCATATGTTTCCCAGATAGGGTTGCTAGGTAAAATACAGGATAACCAACTAAATTTGGATTTTAGATAAGCTATGAATAATTTTTCAAAATATAAGTATGTCCCATGCAATATTTCTCTTTATTGTATTTTTATTTGCTATATTTGACAATCTTATCCCAAGGGAATTTTAGAAAATTAATAGAAATGTTCAGATGGCTAATGGTGGTCTGTCTTAGAGTAACAAGCCCTGAATGCATATGTCTCAGAAATAGTGGAAAAGTTTTAAAGCCTCCTTCTCCCAAGTTACCCATTCTAGGTTTCCTGTGTCACCAACTGAGTTTGGAAGTATACAGCTAAAGCTGAAATAAGCCAATAGTCACCTAAGGTGCTTCCTCTCTGTTTTGCCCAATACACTCCATTATTCCCAGCGTCCCCACAATTTCAAATGATGGTTTACAGAATGGAGAGAGAAACAGTACAAGAGATTGGATATGGTAACCATTAGAAGGTGGTTTCAACGAGATTCCATAGTCATGGGACAAAAAGGAGACATTCTTAGGGATGGTCCCCAGGACAACAACCTTATCCTGTGAAAGGCCTGTAACAGGACTGGCCTCCCCTGTGGGATCTCTGGCATAGCTCTGGATAAATAAATGTTCTACATCTTTCCACCCTAACAGGTTTTAAAGAAAAAGAAAAAAATGGAAGATGGAAAAAATTTTTTCTAATGAAATGTTTCAAAAATTCCCAATTTAAGTATAAAGAATTTAGAACAGCACATTAAGCTTGCCACCTGTGTTCTATTTACTTAGAGCAAAGATGATGTTCCCTGATTACTGAAGTTCATCAATGACCAGAGCACACCCTGTGTTATACTACCTACCGGTGAAAGTCACATGGGTGGCTGAAACATGAAAGAAATGCATTATGTTAAAAATCTACTACCAATCCAGGAGGCAAAAGCCAGCTGGATAAATCAGAACAGATTTCAAATAATCACTCTATATGAACCTGCAAATTTATCCACATCCCTATCTCAAAAGCTAACATATTTCAGGTTCTTTCTCATATTTAAATCTAGATAAGTGAATTTCCAATATCCTTTGAGGATGTAGCTGTTGTTTAACACTGTGATTTCATATTTATACAGCTCTTCTCATTGTAGGATCTTAGACCATTTTGCCAGCATAATTCAGTATTAATAACCGTGAAAAAAACAATAATTTCAGCTACGGTATTCTACTGGGCAACTAATCAGGAACACATTTATTTCCCTGGGCATTTGGAAGTTCCTGTTTTAACCTCAAGGAGAAAAAGCAGCCAAATCTTCTCACCCCGCAGAGGAAAATAAAAATAATTAAGGCCAGCCAACAGGACGAAAGAGTGATGTTTCCAAACAAACTCCACTTGTGGGAACCTCTAGAAAACCATTTTATATGTTTCAGGAAAGAAGAAATTGGTTTGGTAATGTGGTGACATTTTTTGACAACATTTATGTAGGAAAGGAAACCAAGATTATTGCATGGATTATACTACTTGGATAAGTTTGTATTTTTTGATTAACGCGGCAACTCCCCAAAATCTGACTATAAAAAATCAACTTGGAAATGTGTTTTTCTTGTGAATGAATGATTGGATGCAGCCTCTTCTATGAGCCCTGTACCTAGAATATTATATCCTCTCCCTTCACCCCAAAATCTTACTCTACCCAACAATGTAGCCAGAATGGTTATTTGTATCACTGATAACTGATGCCTGATGCAGAGAATATTTGTTTCTAGAAACCTCAGTAACCTTTTCTCATCTCAATGGATAAATCCAATCCCATTTTATTTTTCTTACCTACACACCATTTACCTAATTCCATATCAAGCCAGCTTCCTCAGGTACTTACACAGCCTTTTTCCCAATATTTAAATATAGGACCATAAGTAAAAAGGGGTTAGCACAAAGTACTAGTTCCTGAGTCAGGGAATAACCATTGAGAATTTAGTTTAAAACTGATAGAAAGGGGCTTCCCTGGTGGCGCAGTGGTTGGAAGTCCGCCTGCCGATACAGGGGACGTGGGTTCGTGCCCCGCTCCGGGAAGATCCCACATGCCGCGCAGCGGCTGGGCCCGTGAGCCATGGCCGCAGAGCCTGCGCATCGGAGCCTGTGCTCCGCAACGGGAGAGGCCACAGCAGTGAGAGGCCCGCGTACCACAATAAAAAAAAAAAAAAAAAAAAAAAAAAAAAAAAAAACTGATAGAGCTCCTGCAAGAAAACAAGAAAGTGCATCTATTCTGTCTTGTAACCAAGAAAACCATCCTGTGTGTGTGTGAAAATTAGCTGTAAAACTTGGCAGATTCTTACCAGATGCAGAGAATGATTTTTAAGCAGTTGAAATAACTAGGATAAACAGACCTCTTTAAATGACATTGTGCATGTCACCACCTTACAGCACAGCTTATTTTAGTTGATTTGCATATCGAAATTCTTGGTACTGCATCATTTGTCCCATTTTAAAATGAAATCTCCTCTTCAAAGTTTCTTTTACTTTCTTTTTTTTTTTTTCTTTTTGAATCCTCCACACATCAGACTTCCTCCACCAAAACAGATGTCATTCACTCAAATCAGGTCACGAAACTGAAGAAGTGGCATGCTGGGAAGACAGACCGAGCCCTGGACATCATTAGGCAATGCGGGATTAAGTACCTCCAGAAAGGAATTGTATTTCCATGTCACAGTGGTCTGAGATGGATTTAGGACAAGACAAGGTAAGTAATAAGTATGTCTGTTGAATTTCATGAATCCTACTAAATCAATTAGTTGCTAAGATATAAGAAGATTTTCTCTATCCTCTTCCTCACCCCCAGTTCTACATAGCCCAGGAAGTTATCAAGCACAGGGGACTGGAGTGATCTGCCAGCGCTCAGCTGCTGCAGGGGGCTCCTAAATGGAAAATTACTCTGATTGTGGCAGTACAATTTCAGATGGCAAGCACTGTCCATGATAGTGAACCTCTCTGCTGAAGCTCAGAAAAAGGCCGAAGTGTTTATCCCATTTTAAAGACACAATTAGCTCAAGTTTTTATCTCCACATCTGAAGAGCCTAAATCAGACTAGTGCACCGTGAGCATTTCTGATGGAGAAAAGGAGAACGCAGTCCCACACTGGGTTAGTTCCTTTTTCTTTCCATTAACTGACTTTTTGAATAAGCAGCAATTAATCACCCTCCTCTGCCTACAAAGACAAAATTAGAGCTTTGTATGCTAACTCTATTTGATGAGTATTTAGGGTAAAGAAATAGCAATATAGTCAGCATCTTCAACATCAGAATAAGAGCTTATGCAGAGTGTTGTGAACAAGCAATTTTTTTTTTATCTCCACAGGAATTTTTCAGCACAAATCATTTTTTAAAAACCAGAAAGTTATTGAATCATCTTTGGAGGTGTACGAAGTACAAATGAATATATTTTTAGTGATTTCATAAAACAAGTGCAAAGAACACACAACAAAAATGCATTGCCCATTAGTGTTACTATAAGAGTTTACACTTAATCCAAGCATTCTTCCGCTGCATTGGACCTTTTTGATGTTTTTTTAAATTTAAGTATTAGAGTACATTCACTAACTAAATATTTGTCCCTTGAGGCAGAATGTGATTTTTGAAAACTTTCAAAGCTCACATGGAAATTCTTCTCATCTGACGAATAAGAGCCCCCAAAGTGATCATGTTGAAAAACAATACTTCTTGGTAAGCACCATGTTTATCACATCTACTCAGTGAGGCAACATTTACACCCTGTGTAAGGTGCCAAGATGGAGAGATACAAATAAGAACACATGTGCACCCTACCCATTAAGGAGCTTAAAGTCTATTGGGGAGAGAAAAATAGATAACCTTGACAATTGCAGAATGCCTTTAATGACTTACAGAGTGAGCTGAGAGGACCCACAAAGGAATTATTAATGAGAGGACTGGTTAAGAATGTTGAATTTGATCTGGGCCTTGAAAGATGAGTAAAATTTTAACAGAGGAAATTAGTAATGGATGGGAATGGAAGTTCGTGTTAAGCAAATGTGAGAGGAAAGCCACAATACACAAGAAAGAGCAGAGTGTGTTTATGGTGCCACAAGTATCCTGTTGTAAGTCAAGTCTTATATGAAAAATAAGAAGCTAGAAAAGTAGAAATGTGGTCATCAAAAAATGTACCACTGAATAGGACCTGAGAGAACATCTGATTCTACTCTCTTGCTTCATAAATGAAGAAACAAAAAGTAGCTAGCATAACTTGTAAGGTCCCAAGGATCACTAGATCTAGCCAGAACTGAACCCAAATCTTCTGCCAACCAGTTTCCTTTGCACCACTCCATGTGTAGAATGAAATTGCTGCAACTTGGTGATGAGAGAGAAGAAGCTATTACAGATAATGATGAAGCTTTAGAGCTTCAGTGAAGGATATTACCCCATCACCTGAGAAAGGAAAAGGAGAATGAAGAAAAGACTTAGAGGGATAAAATAGTTAACTCTGTGTTTTCCTATCTTGGTGAATGGCATTCAATTGCTCATTAGAAGCTAAGAAGTCTCTGTTCAGCTTTCTGGACCCTAGATCATACATGCAAACATCAGTGCACATGAGGCTAAAACATCAACTTTATTAGCAACCGGTGAAGAACAACAACGAAAAGTAAGGTTTGGGACACTGTATTGGAGATGTACCAGAAGAACTTTCCTTTTTTGCCTCAAGTCAAGTTTTGGGGAAAGAGTAGTATGTCCACAGGGCAGACCCTGAGTCAACTTCCCAGGCAGCGTTAAGGGCAGCTTCACCACCCAGATGGAGACAGGATGCAGAGGAGAAGCCCTCCCCATAAGAGCCAACAAAGAAAGGGGAGGTCTTCTGCCTGGCTCTTTATTTTGAGGACACTAGTCCCACCCTCTAATAAATGGTTGTCCAATGAGTATTAAACTCTGACCAAGCTGAACACCCCTCCTCAAAGGGAACAGAGAGAAGTAGAAGCTTCCTTCCCAGCATGTCCCTGCAAAAGTCAAATTTCCAACAGAGTAAAAAGAACAGAGAACTTCCTTCCTCTATTTTCTAAGTCAGACACACGAGAGTCACCTTCAACAACATTCTCTTCTCCCATAGCAGTTGAGTGATGCTGAAGTCTGATCAGCTCTATCTCCTGAGCACAGCCCAACTCTGTCCTCATTTGCCTATCCCCACTGGTATTTTTTTCATATTTCCCCTAGACCAGTTCAGTAGCATCTCCCAAATGATGTCATAATCTGTGGCTTCACAACATTCCATTTCATTCTTTACAATACTGAGAGATACTAAAATGCAATGTAATTCTCTCTCCTCTCACTTAAAGCCCTCCACATGCTCCCAGTCATTTGGAAAGCATCCAAATACTTGACAATGTTAAATTTATTGCAACTATTTGTCGTCGTATCCTATTATCCTACTAAATTCTGGGTTCTCTTATTCAGGAACATTGTCTAATTTATTTGTGTATTGTTTCAAAGCATAGCAATGTGCCTTAGTGTTCAAAAAAGTATTCTGACCTGTACAAAGCCCTTCCATATCTGACCCTGCTTAGTTCTCCAACTTTGTGTCCTGTCACAGCCTCATCAATTCCTACCTACTTTTCATGCAAGTTTTAATTCCAAGTATTCCAAACTATTTGCTGGTAACTGAATATTTTTTGCTCTTTCTCCTCACATTTGCACACAGTCTTTGCTCCCTTCCTTCTGTTCCTCTGTTCCTCTTAGATATATTCCTACATATTATCTATATTTCAAAATAGCAGCTCATGCCTCCTTCCTGCAAATAGCCTTTCCTAATATTATTTCTTCTCATGACAAAACTGGGCCAGGGTGAGTAGAAGACTCTTCCCATAGTATCTATGCATATTTCTAACTCTGCATTTATCAAACTGCTTTATAATGGTGATTTATCTTTTTTTCCTATATAGATGTGTGAATGAAAAATATTGCCTGCCATATCAGTAAACAAAGGATTTTGCAACCATCAAGCCATCACATTACAGCTGCCCTGATGGTGAGCCCTGAGGGAACCCAGGTTGAGAGAACACAGGATACTGGCCACAGATAGCCGAGGTGCATATTCAAAGGAATGATTTCAGTGAGCCCAGACTCTTGCAACTTCCCATAAATAGAAAAGCACTAAATTACTTAATTTGAGATATCTGGTTTTCTTTAATTAACAATAATCTTTTGATGTTCTGACTACCTGGTCTTTGTTGCAAAAACTCCTGTACATCCTGGCTCCCCTTCTTGCCTCTATGGAGAAGTCTCTCAGAGTTACCTGAGATGCTGTGTCCCAGGCTTAAGTCCTCAGATTTGTGCCCTGAATAAAACATAACTCTCAACTTTTAGATTGTGCCTTTTTTTTTCAGTTTGACAGTTGCTAAGTTTCCTATGTAGATGTTAAGATGCAGGCACAGGTCTTCATGTGAATGATATATACATAGATTCAGTAACTGTTGAAGGAAAAAAGGAAGGAAGGAAGGAAAGAAGAGAGGGAGGGAGGGAAATAAAGGAGAAAGCAAGGAAGGAAAAAACAAGTTCAGTATTTTACATATTAAGTTTTTCAACAGAATACTCATTGGGACATGTCCAACAGAACCACAAGGTGGAAGGTTGAGCCTCTATTCCTCTGTCTTCCTGCTAAATACTTTGTTTTACCAAACCTTCAGAAACAATTCAATAACTAGAGGGTTCATTTTAAATTGCATGTTAAGTTAGAAGACAGAGTAAAAACAAATCTTTTAGGAAAAGCCATGTTTTATTAAATATTTAACTTTCTCCTAAGACTTATGGAGTTATGCAAGTCAGAAAAGGTCTGCTCTTCAATTAAATGGTGCAACTATAAAAAGTAAATAAGGTCAAATTTGACTATGTTTATGAAGTATTTGACAATTCCCTGTACTACTAGAAGAGTATCACATCCCTCCAGTACATTGTCTGGTAGCTGCCTTCCCTCTGGGCAACTTCATTTCATGGCCATGGTGAGAATCATGAAAAACAACATTCCAAAAATTAAAATAGAGTCTACTTTTTCTCTGATGAAAGTCAAAGGTCCTTCAAAAAATTCTTATAGGAATAAACAAGAACACATGAAATACTCTAAAAGGATAAACCCATTATAGTTAAATTAAATAAGTTATAGCAGCAGGAAGAGCTTAGGACAATAAGAGATATCAAGACCAATTTAAAGTACTATATAAGTAAGTTGTAAGAAAACAAGAAACTTTATTCTGCAAAGTTCTGCTTTTAGCACTTCTGCTTCTTTGGAGAAGAAAGAAGAACAAAGAAAATTAAGGTTCTTCTTAATGATAGCATATATGTAATGGGGCTGACACTTCCACTCAGCAGGTTTTGTCTTTTCCTTTTCTATTATCATTTTCATGACAAACCTATGTGACTAATGTTCTTCATTCAGCCAATAAATGTTTATTGCATGCCTATTACATAAACACAACCGTTAACAAAACTCAGTCCTTGCCCTGAAGCTCAGCAGGTAAATTAACCAAAGGCAAAATCAAGGTGTGATAAGGGCTAAATTGAGGAAGCAGGTAGAAAGAGAACATAATTTAGTCTGGGGGAGGGGCTAGAGTGCAGATTTCCAGGTGGAGGTAATTGCTAAACTGACATAATCAAGCAAAGAAGAGTGGCTTAGCAACAGGGAAAAGAAATCAGAGGACAGAGAGGATGTTCCTGTCTGAAGGAACAGCATCTGCAAAAGAAAAAAAAAAGAAAAAAAAAAGCATATTTGTAAAGGATTTACCAACATTTCAATATTTGTAATTTATATTGTGGTGGAAGAAAAGATAGGAGATGAGGTTGAAAATATAAACAGCAAAATCATGAAAAATCTGAAAGGACAAGTGAAGGAGTTGGATTTTATCCTGAGGACTGTGGGTTGCACCAGAGTTTTAATCACATAGTTTGGGTTTTAGAAAGACTGTAGGTCATTAGTGTGGGATAAGACAAGACTGGAGACAGTTTGGAGATGGTTCTGATGACCTAGGTAAGAGATGATGATGGCCTAATTCAAGAGAGCAGTGATGCTGTGGAAAGACATGGAGATACTGGGATGGTATTAGGAATGAAGAAGATGTGACTGAACTTGATATGTAGTCGTGGGAAGTTAAAACAGAAGAAATTGCTCTCTAGGCTTTTTATACCATGTCTTTTCCTTTTTTTTTTTTTTACATGATCTATGAAAGCTAAGCACTAATGGTGGTTAAACACCCTATGAAGTCATGGAAGGCTGCAGTGTGGGCTGCATCCAGTTGTTTATATTGATGGCCTAGGAACAGTGATAAAAGAAATGAAACATTCTGCCCAGTTAACAGGAATTTTTTCACTGCTCTAGGAAAATGGAACATTCAACATTATGTTTAGGAAGATGAATGAAAAATACTTGAAAAGTAAGAAGAACAAGGACTGAGGTTTATAATCATTATTCTCCATAAAAATTACTAGCAGTTTATAAACCATCTATAAATACCTCCATGAATCTGATGTGTTTCAGAATTTAGTTTTGCTGTTTCATAACAAAAGAAGTTTCTATGATTATTATTTCATATGAGTTCACATCCCATGTTTTTTTCTTTGAACCTACAGTTCAAACAAACCTCAAATCTAATCACAAAACTTCAGGTTTTTTCCTCTAAAATCTGGGAATAGATTGAAATTCTTTTCACATTTGCATGAAATCTATATGGAAAGTATAGTTCCCTATTAAGAGCCTTCTCAGCCAAAGATAAATATAAGCAAATTTCAAAATGTTCCAAGTACCATCAAGTCTGCTTTTTACCACATCAACCATGAGACAAAAAGA